>NC_068371.1:38310003-38610003 GCF_023724105.1 Carassius gibelio
TGGCTTAGGGACAACACTGTCAATGTCCTAGCCTCCTGGGACCAAGGAATAGGACTTTTTGTCTTCGGTAGTGGACATTATATTTGACTGAATTTCTCAGAGAACTTGACGTTCTGTACGGAGCACATTCAGGGCTTTTCAGAGATACCACATCAATGGAAGTTTCATCGTGACCACTCCTTCATCTTTAAAATGGCTGATATTAATTTAGTGATCAAATTTAACACTCTTATGGAAATATTATAATATTTTTTAATTGTCACTTAAATATGAATAATTTTTAAAGTGTTTATCATAGATCAACAGCTCAAGAAAATGTTACGAAACAGGGTATTGATTTCCAGGGGACAGCAAATAGCATGTTTATTACACATTTTGGGAGACACAACAAATGAATAGGGAAAGAATTGTATGAAATCTAAGATATCATTATGAAAACCTGGCCAATTTATTATTACACTTCTTTTTTCATTACGTGTTGCCCCAAAAACACATTAATATGCAAATTAGATAGTGTATAGATACTGTAGGAAACATTTTACACACATACTGCATAAAGCTAAATTCATATCATAACAATGTTATATCTTTCATAACATAAACGAGAATCATCTTTATACAAAGTCCTAAACCCTAAAATTTTATGATTATTATTATTTTTATTATTATTGCCTATTCATGTCTTTTTATTTTAAATCATTTTTCAGTATTGTTATACTCAGCCAGTGAGCTTTATTTTTCTTATGCTCTAAACAATGTAATGACATGAAAAACATACAAAATTCACAAAAAATTTAAAGGAGGTTAAAGTGATTTAACCCTATCAAACACCTCTGGAGAGACCTGAAAATGTCTGTCCAACAATGGTCCCCATCCAGCCTGACCGAGCTTGATAGGATTTGTGAAAAAGAATGACAGAATATCGCTCAATCCAGGAGTGCAAAGCTTGTTGCATCATACCCAAAAAGGACCGAGGCTGTAATTGCTGCCAAAAGTGCTTCAACTAAGTGATGAGTGAAGGGTCTGAATTCTTATGTAATTTTGACATTTCAGTTTTTTCTTTTTAATAAATTACAGGCATTTCTAAAATTCTGTTTTCACTTTGTCATTATGGGATTCTGAGTGTAAATAAAACAATTTATTTGTATCAGGATGCAACATAAAACATATTAATGTGAATGGGGGTCTGAATACTTTCTGAATGCACTGTACATGCAGCAGTGAGCAAAAACTATAAACACTTACCAACCTCAATCTTCTGAACTATATTTACACAATACAACTTAAAATCTAAAGGGCACTTAAGGCCATTATGGGCACTTATGAAACTGTTAAAATAAACTCTTCTTGTGTGTTGCATATCTCAACTCTTATGGATTGAACGGGGTGTCTGGATTTTTTTATAAATTAAGCTAAAACCACAATTTAATGTCCCTATACTGTTTAAATCAGCAGATTTCAGCTGGCTATTCTTCAGGTCACTCATTCTACATGTGACCCAATATGCAACTCACAGAACCCAAAATAAATCTTTGTACAAACGTTGACAAAAAATGTAAATAACAGAAAAAGATAAATAATAAAATCCTGAAAAATAAACAATGAAATATATAAAATTTAACACAAGATGCATAGGCCCAACAATTTAAAAAAAAAAAAATATATATATATATATATATAGTCACGGGAGGAGCACAAGACAGACACAGTGGGCGTGGCGTCAGGCCTCGGAGAGGCTTTTATTAACAGAAATCATAAAATAACAGGGAATAAAAGTGGCCAAAGGGGGAAAGTGTCCAAAATAACAGGGAATCTGGTGTCCTCGTTGTGCTGCGGGGTTCGTGTGGGTCAGGCAGTATTCATGGAGGAAGGGTCCAGGTAAGGGGCGGAGTCCGGCGGCCGCACGCGCTCCCCTCCTTGGTCCGGGGCGCGAGGGGCGGCGGCTTCCTCTAGCGGCCGCATCTCACTCGTCGGCCGCGGCGCTGGTAGGGGATGGACGGCCCGGCATCCTGGCCCGTCGGCCGTGTAAACGGGTGCGGTTCTCCTCCGGATCGCGGGTCCGGCTGCTCACGTCTCTTGTGGCGCGGGAGTCCCTCAACGCACCCTTCCTGGACCCACGAGGACACCAGTGTGCATGCACGGGGAAGAGACCGGTCCCCTGAGGAGAGGCGCGTTGGGCTTTTAAACAGCGGCGGTAATGAGGCTCCACTTCCTTCAGGTGTGCCCCATCACACGCCGCCAGCCCTGACTCGTCCAGCGCCCCTCCTCTCACACACCCACTCCAGTCGGGAGCCTGGTGAAGGGCGGCGATTTAGGACGGGGTGCCGGTGACAATCAGGGAGGAGGCAGCTGACTCGTCACATTATATATATAACATTTAACATATAACATGTTGTCATTTCACTTCTCTTAAGAGTTCAGCTTTAAATCCCTGTGAGCTGGGATACTCTGATTCAGAACAGACAGGCCACCAACGGCATGAACACAAACTGCTTGAGGAATGTGAGACAGATTAGGAAACCAAAAAGTGCCCACGCTGTCTTCTTCTAAAGGAGCATCCTCAATGAAGTGGAATCTTCTAAATGAGTGATTTTGAATCATGAATCATGCATGAATCATGCAAAACAGTGTGTAAAATGCACAGGAGACTTGAATCCCAAATGATTTCACTGCAGTGCTGCCAAAGTAAGGGATGCTAGATGGCGGCGTAATTCCTCTACCTACCTTCTGGGACAAACCTACATTTGCAGCAGTTGGAATGAAGCGCATGTTTCCAGAAAGACTAAACGTCTGGCTCGTTTCATGAGCAAGTGCAACTGAAAGCAAATGTCACCACATGTCCTCCCTCACACAGTGTTCAATAACCCGAGATAGCAGAAAGAAACAGCATTCTCTCATCCGCCGAATAAAAAGAAACTGGAAACAGCGGCAGCTGGGACTAGAGAAAGAATCTCAAATCAACCCAGAACGAGCTCCTTTAGATTAACAACCTCCACGAACACAGCAGCTGATGAAGCAGTACAGAGCAGCGATACTCACACAAGGTCATTTGAGGTCAACCAGATGAGCTAGACTATTTGCTAATTGTTGTTTTTTAGCTTTAATGATTTGAAAAGGAGGGTCTATTTGACACACTGTGCACAAGTAAGTGAACACAAACTATTCTGATTCGACTTCCATTTTGGGTATTAATGCTTTGTCTTATAAAATAGAAACAATTTACAACAGACAAAAGTCCAAAATACTTAACAGGACAAAAGACACAATGGCTACATCTTAGTGCTTTGTATGACGTATAAAGCCTGTTTTAATCTGCTTAGATCAGCTGTTCCTCTTCTGAATGCTCAGATGTTAGTTTTCTAAACAGTGTTTGAACTGTTTTGGACTAAATCACAATGGCTTGGAAAGAGCTGTATCTCGGAATCATGGATTTCCTATTTAAGACTTGCTTGTTTTCTTCTCCGTTTAGTCACCCATACTTGCTCAGTCACAGTAAATCAGTTCATCTCTGAAACAACCGTTCTCCAAAATTGCAGCCCTCTGGGTTTTGGCCTAGAATTAGAAACGTAATACACATGTAATGCATGGTGAGCTCTTTGCTCGCAGAGTCTGTATTCGAAAATCATGCAAGCTGTCTACCTAGACAGCATTTTAAGGCATCCTTCCGATGTGAATGCTGTTCTAAAAGACAACCTGCCTACTAAGATACTTCCTTTTGTCCAAATTGTAAATATTGTTTATTCAGTACCTCTTGTGCACTTCACCTAAAGAGTATTAGTTGTGTGATGCACAGAGATACTCCCTAAGTAGTGCTCCAAACCGCTCATTTAGGGCTCCATTTCAGTCAGGATGCCAAACTCATAAAGCAGCAATGTTATTGTACCTTTGCTGTTGCTCTATAAATGTCCTGGCTGAGAAATAATGATTAAAGTTAAATATGAATGCCAAAAAGCATTTAAAAAAGTGCAACTAAACAACCGTTACTGTTTCTTCAATGTTTATAATAGTGTTCATTTTTGCTATGACTCACAACCCTGGGCCAATCAAGACCCGGTGGTAAAAATAATCAGCCAGTCGGTAAAAAAATAAAAGCCCACAAAACTATAATCACCTGAATTCTTACAAAACATCAGAAAATAGACTTATAAAGTAACGGTCTTTACAGAAACACGAGTTGGTTCTAAAAACAAACAAACAAAAACAAACATTAGATTGTGAAGAAAGTTGGAGGAAAAGTTCACCTAAAAACAAATGAAAATCATGTAATTGGTCATTGTTCACAGTGAAAGTAAGATGGTGATCTATTAATGCCAAACTCCAAAAAATAAAATGAAATAAAACTGAAAATGAACTATAAAGTATGATAAAATATTATATATGACTTGTGCTAAATATACACACACATTAACTATTCCTTAAAATATGAAGGTAAAAATATTCAAACACTTAAAAAAGTGCCTCCTTATAGTGTGTGAGATGTTTCATAGTTGTTGTGAAATTAGAGTCAAGAAGCTGTTTTCATGGAAACTCCCAAAATGAAAGTCACTTCTTCCTCCTGACGAATGCATTTGCTTCTTTCTGCAGGCGTTTAATGTCCTCTGCCTCTGTCGTCTGATTCGGGCACATAGTCCAAGTCTTCATCCACCTCCTCCTCCTCACGCTCATCCATAATTAAATTATTTTCATAGTGACCATCATCCTCATCAGCAGCAGTCTTGGCTGGACAAACAAAACGGCATGAAATGTGATTTGAATGAAAGATTTTGGACCTGGTGTACACCTGTATTTGACACTGACCCCTTGCGATCACCCGAGACAGTGTAAATATGGCTTAAGAAGATATGGCTATGCAAGATGCGGCTACAAGCTTCAATTTCTAAGATCTTCTCAAAGTGATAGTGCTCTTAAGACAGCTGCGAGCATCTGAAGTTTCTGAAGTATCCGGCATGCACTGTTCTGGTTTCTGGAGGAAAATAAGCAAAACAGTCTGTGACTTCATGAAGCATTCAATGCAAATCAGTGAAACCACTGCTAACAATTAAACATCACAAAAGCCTGGCAGATCTTTCTCCTAATATTAATCTTGATCGCTGCTGATGCCCATGTGTGCAGTCTGTTCCTCCCCAGGGTTCATGCTGCATGTTTTCAATTAGTTTAAGATGACTTTAATTGTGTTAAATGTGACGACGGCCCAGAGGAGCCTCAGGTTACTCACCAAATATTACACAAACATTATGGTAAATCTAAGTGATGACCAATGCAACAAACCTAGCCATTTTAAATTAAATTACAGATATTAAAAAACCCAAAACCCTTCAGATGACATGCTGAATTTTAGGGAAGACGCCAGAGAGCTGCTGCACTTAAATAACTGGACTTTTCCAGGGGCAAATTGACATTATGTTGTAGATTATGTTATAGTAATAGAACTGATTGAATTTATCAGCATCAATACCCCGTCTTCAGAGTCACATGATCCTTCAGAAAAACAGCTGCTGGTTTTTTTTCAGGATTCTTTGAGCAGAAGGTTCAAATATTTACAATAAAAAAATAAAAAAAAAGATTCTGTCCATTTAGAAATTTAAAAAAAAACAAAAAACAAACGTACTGGTCCTGAACGTTTAAAATGTATGTTTTTATACAGTACGTACTGTATATATGTATACACACATATTTGAATTTTCTCCCTGTCTGTACATTCAAAACATTCTGGATTTGAAACATTCTGAATATTTTTCAGCAACTGACCTTTTGTGCTCCATTTCCCAAGAAGCTATTATTCATTTCTTATTTAAAGTGCTCCATTATCAACTAAGTGCCTGGTCACTTGAGATCTTTAACCTTCCAAAGTATTTCGAAGCAGAGATTTATGTTTCTAATTCAAGCGGCTCATGTAGCATTCGTGCTTTCCACTGCACAATTTATTACTGATGAAAACTTAAATGCAGGAAAAACCCTGTAAAAATCTGACAGCAGTCCAGATGATGATCACGGCTCACACCTCTCACATCATCGCCACGGCCCTCTCAACGGGGACATAGTCCAAATTAGACAGGACGGAGGAAAGGAGACGAGACTGGCAAGAAAAACTGATGGCATTTTTTAACAATTAGGAACAGTGTTCTGGAAAGCGCGTCTAATATTTTTCCATTGCCATTCAGATGAAAACGATTTATTTCACATTAGAACAGCAATAATGTTTCGATTTAGCATGCACAGTTACAAAAACGACATATTGAAAAAAAAAACAGGGCCATAAAAGCAAGTAAATAGACATTCTTCAGTGTAAAGTTAAGAGGACTGACTGAAACCTCTTACTCTTAACTAGTGGTGTCTGCTAAGGTAAGCTTCACCTTTATTATTGCTAATAATAAAAGCTAGGGATCTGAAAAAACCCTTCATCTTACGCCAAGTATTACGTGGTGATTTAGTCTGCTTGTACTCTTTCTTGTGGAGTAGATTCTTCCTGAAATATTGAAGCAAGCACAAAGAAAAATAAACTTTAAACAAAAGCTAAAATGACATTTTGTCTAATACACTTTTCATTTAATGCAGGCAAATTTAAACACAGTTGTCATCAATGATATATTGGGATATTTTGCATACTTAAAATATCTTCTTTCAGACTAGTGGAAATAAAACATGCAAATTACACATTTAAGTGTTTATTTTATTATTTTTATATATTGGTGACTGTATATTTCAATTAAAGTAAATATTCTTGAAGGCTGCTTTCTTAAAATTAGTTGTTATGCCAAACTTTCCATCTTATATTCTGAGAATTTTACTGAGGGGTCTATATATATATATATATATATATATATATATATATATATATATATATATATATATATATATATATATATACATCAAAAATCTAATAAAATTCTATATGAATATGCAAATTGTATATATATACAATTTGCATATTCATACAGAATTTTATTAGATTTTGTTCTGGCTGTTGACAATACTTTCTTAAATGTGGAGTGATAAAAGGAGATATACCAGCGTGATCTCATGAGAATACGTGTGTATTTTTCCGTTAAATGTGGTTCCACACGTACATTTACTTACGTTTTCATGCACATAAAAACTTACAACTTAGACGTATTTATAGCAGTAAAACGTACAAATACTTACGTGTAAGCAGCTAAAAAAACGTAAATAATCTAACGTAAAGTGTGAATGTACAATATCCCCTCTGTAAAAACCTTTATGTCAACAAAATAAAACAAATATTTTGAACCTGGCTTTATCCAGTGTTCAGATCTCTGTTCTGAAGGTGCATGCTAATTAGTGAATATTTCATTTGACAATGCCTTGCATGCATGTTTAAGCATAACATGTCTGAAAACTAGTGATAATGTCTTAACATAAGTCTTAATGTACTATGATTCATCTACTGGGGAAAATCTGGTGATATCCAGCAGTTAAAATGTTTAACCCATTAAACTGTGGTGTCTTGTCTTAAAGTTGTGATCAGGAATCTCTACTCACAGTGCTTCTTATAAAGATGTGTATAAGTGGACAGTCAGGAATGTTTTACATTTTTCTTTCAAAAACCATTTTCACTGAGAAAGATGTCTTGAGTTCTTAAAGTTAGTTTTCATAATACAATGAGTTCTCAATACAAAAAATGATGTACTGTGCTGTTGTTAAACTCATTTGTCGTCAGCTGTAGCAGTGGGTGCCATACAGACACTCAGGCCTGTGTTCGTCAGCATCCTCTGCCTCCTCTGCCTCATAGTCGCTTTCTCTAGGGTGATGCACTCCTGAAAGTGGCATGAGGAAATACACAATTGCCGAGTGAAGTGAAATGCATGCTGGAACACAATAAAGGCAAATTAATTAAATCATGAGCATTCATGCAACTCAATTACACTGACAGCTAATCTAGTTGGAAATTAAAGTACTATTCAGCAGCATTTCCATTTATCATTATCATTTTGTGATCCTTCATAATTTAATATTTCAATTAAGCTGTCAACAGAATTAAACGCTGAAAAAAAAAACTGTATAAATCACAACTGCCATCAGTTAGCAAAGTTACTTTTTTTTTTTTACCATGAACTTTCTTTATGATTGTCCCTAAAGGACAGTTTGGACGGCGCCCTCCAGCTAAAGTACAGATTTTGTGTTTTAATCTCCCATCTTTTTAGGATTAAAAATAAACATCAGAGAATAAGAGATTAGGGAAATCGGTGTTTGTCTTTGAAATAACACCATTTCAGTCGAGCTAATTTACACATTTTAAGCGTCTCAGAGAAGCTTATGCTTGTGATGGTTTCATTATTAATCTTCTTCTAGGTTTTTATCTTGAGATGATATGAACTACATCAAACCAATTAGCAAATGCAGTGTTGATCTTCAAGGAATATTTTGAGTTATATTTATGCCATTATGCATAAAGATGCCTGAACGCTGGCTTTGTTTAAAGGTACAGTTTATAAATCAAAAATTCATTTAGAGTTGTTTAGGTCTCAATCTTGCGGTACAGTAGCTGTAGCAGGAGCTGCTGTAAGGACACGGTGCTCGTTTTCCTCTCTGTGATCTTTGAGCTCTGTGGCCGTCCCTGGCTGACCTGAGAATCACTGACATCTTCTTCTCGTGTCTGACCTCGGCTCCCCTGCCACCTCTTCTTCTCTCCCCATCATCACACCGCTGCGGTTCTCTTCATCCGGGACCGATCCGACTCTGCTGCTCATCATCCTGTCAGGACATGCTTAAATACTCTGTTCTGCAACGAAATACAGGTATTAGCTGTGTGTGACAATTCACGTAAACATATCTATCAGGATTTACAAATAAAATGTACTATTAAAAGTTAGAAAAAAACTGGAAATGTTTAAAATGACAACAGATTTTACAGTGATAAAAATGAAAAGCAAGAAAAAGTATTCACTAATATTATTTAATAATATTAATATACACAAAATGACAATATGCCGCCAGAATAACACTGATTTATTAGGTAATACAAACTTTAATATAAACACAAAATGCGCAAGATTTTTATAGTTTACAGATTTTTCTTTTAAATAAAATGTATTATATATATTTTTACATTGCTAATTTTATAAAATGACAGCAACAACAAATTATAAAAGTCAATGGATAAATAGTAGAATTTATTAATGATAATACATAATAATAAAAACAATAATTACTGCTATTATGGATTCACGGTTTATAATAATAATAATAATAATAATAATAATGATAATTTTGTTGTCATTAAGTACACAGCATTTTATAATAATAATAATTATTATTATTAACAATCATCATTATAAAATTGTACCACCTTGTGATATTTATAATCTGCTGTTGCTATCATTTTATAAAACTGTATAATTATATAAACAGTGCACCCATCAAGTAACAACAAATTAAAAATTTTATAATATCTAATAAATAAAATATACTGTAGCATTATGTATATGACATAGTATTTATATAACATAACATAACATAACATAACATAATAGTAAACAATAATATAATGTAATGTACTGGGGACAATAATCCCACATTGTGCAGAATACGTCTCCAGAGTCACTCTTCAGTCCCTTCGCTTTCCTTCTGGGCATCTGTTCCTCCACCTCCTCTTCCTCAGATGACACCTGTGCGGCACGAGCCCGTTTGGGTCCAGTTGCCTTCTTGTATGCAGCTTCTTGTTTGGGTTTTGTAGGAGTCGCTTTCACCGCTGAGCTCTCACCTTCTCCAAAACAGACAGAAAAAGCACTGTGTTATTGATGCTTAATGTCCAGATGGGCTCCAGATGTGACCTGTGGCACTGAGAAGGTCAGAGATGAAAGGTGACAGGGATGTTTTGCAGACAGAGAGAACAGTACAGTACGTGAGTCAGTCTCTCCAAACATCTCTCCATCACGGTAAGTGTGGACAGAGGAAACAGGGTCTGACGTGTGTACTGTGTGCTGAACATGAAGGCGATCGCTCAACTCTTGATTCTTTCCAAAAAGACCAACGTAGGTACAAACGAGAGCTCTCTGGCTCTGTTGATAGTGACTAGAAAGTCCTACCACACTGTGCTCGCTCACACACTGTAAACTGTTTCAAACAGTATTTTCAGTCTCAGACACACAAGACAGAAAATTACAGATGATGTTTTGAAACAGGCTCCGACAGATGAACAAAGGTACGCTTACAGACTATGTGGGTCAGTAACACTCAGCAAGGATGCATTACATTGATCAAAAGCAACAGAAAAAGACATTTTTATAATGTTATGAAATTTAAATAAATTAATGAAATACATTTCTAAAAAAATAAACAACAAAAATTGAACTGAAATTATATATTTTTAATTAATACGAAAAATTGCTTAAAATATTACTATTAAAGAAATACATATAAATAAATTAATATTAAAATATTAAATTATACATACAAAAAATTATCCTATGCACATTTATTTTTTATTTAAAATTAAGCTCACATTTGCATATGCATGGGAGTAATCCTGAGGATGAGGAGGACCTCTGGGCCAAATCTAAACCTTGGGCCGGAGTCACAGCACTGTGATTAATTTGACAAGTGGATGTGGACTGACTCTCTCTGCATTCTCCATTTTCTCCACTTTGTTCCTCAACAACAGGCTGAGAAGAGTTGCCGTGACGACCAGACACTAGCAGGATGTGTTCTTTCTTTTTTGAATAGGTGTGAACAGACAGAACACTGGATCTGTTGCCATGGGGACAGTACCTTTGGCTGATGTCATCATCCAGGCTGGTAAAATACGCTTCTTCTGTGGCAGATCAGACTCGTCCTTTTGGCTCTTCATGGCTGCCTTGAAAATAGATAGAAAATCATAGTATATAAGGAATATAGTCAAGTAGGGTATAGAAGAGTATATAAAAATATAGATGTGTATAAAAAAGTTGGGTTTAGAGGAGGATAGATGAGAGAAGGAAAGCATATAGAAAATGAGCACAGAAAAGTACAGTCACAGAAAAAAGTGTAGAAAAACATATATTAAATTAAATTATATTAAATAAAGTTGTACATTAAAATAAATAAATAAATATTAGCATTAAGCTTTTCTCTCCCCAGGATGATCTATTTTGGTGTAACAGGGAAGATAGCTTAATGTTTAGAAACATAAATTAACACATACAAAAATAATTGCAAAAGAAAATAGTATATTCAATAAGTCAATATTTTAGTGATTCGGAACAGTAGGTTATAGAATTATATGAATAGAGAAAAGGAGAAGAGAGAAATTACAGAATTGAATTTCTAGTGTAGAAAAGAGAAATTATAAAATCGAATTTCTAAAGTGTAGAAGAGAGAAATTACAGAATTGTACGTATATATAGAGTTGTATACAATGTAGAAAAGTATAGAAGAGCTCATGGAAATTCCCTGATTTTCCATTATACATATAAAGATTTTTTTTAATGCATAGGAACTCATAGAAGAAGTCTCTTATCAGGGTTCCTATGCATTAAAAAACATCTTATCTACCTAACATCTTTAAACGGCAGGGTATAGTGTATGTGGTATTCACACACACACAAACACACACCTCGTTTGGAGAGGAAAGAGTGTGTGAAGCATCACCGGCTCCTTTATCTTCTGTGAATGTGGCGCTTGGGCTCTTGGGTGTGCAGCTGTTCGTTTCAAGCATGGCCGAGTCTAGAGAGGGTCCACTCCAACACTTTCCCAACTCCTCCTCAAACGCCTGACTGTTTCTGTGAAGAATCAGCAGGGAAAATCTTCTCTGCTTCTCTAAGTCAAGCACCAAACGTCGAGGCTTGTATCTCGCCAGTTTTTAAGGCTATTCATCTATTAACCATAAAAACAATCCCTCGTCAGCGTGAGCGAGCATGCCATAAAAAAAAAATACAGCCACCTAATATTAAGTCTAATTTCACAGATGAAAGGCATGACTTTTAAATGCATGCAAATCAGCTCATTCAGAATCAATTCGTCCAGCAGCACTCATCGCTTGTTTATCGTCTGGGCGTTATCAGAGCGTCTGTTTTGAACGTGTCCATTCAAGCCCAGTCTGCCTGTCTGCTCATTATAGAGAAAGACAATAAAAGTGTCCTTTGATCTGAACCCAGCGGTCACAGATCGGTTTCAAGGGAAAAGGTCAAAATAACCACAATCAACCAGACGCACATTATCTTGACTAGAGGGAATATAGATAGATGAGATAAATGACTGGCCTTTACAAAAGGTGCTATTTTAAGATAACAAAGAATGATAACACTGCATGCATGAAAGTATTTGTATATTCATGAAGTTGAGAATATTCATGAGGATCCTTAATTGAATCATCGTGAAACATTTTGCAACCAATTGCAATCAAACTTGAATAGAGTAAGAAAACTGTATAGAATATTGCATTCAACGCCAATATTAACCCTTCCCTTAAGGAAGTGGAAGAAATAAAAGAGGAGGCTGCAAACATGTTGTACTCGGTCAAATCACTGCACTACAGACTGAGCTCTGTTGTTGCTGAATAATAAATGAATGCTTGTGAGAGACAGGCTGTATCACCTCGGGGTTTGGTCGTCGTCTTTGACACGCACCGTGTAAATGCATTTCCCAGGCATGAAAGAAAAGATGTCGCCCTCCTTTAGGCAATGCCACTGGTCCTCCAGTGGCTGAGGGGAAGCCACAATGTTTGTCTGAATAAAACAAGTCTTGTACACACATTTACTTTGCCACCTTGTGTTGAAAGAGACAACGAGGAGAGAATGATATCAGGCTGGATTTGTCTCCTGTATGAGTACAATGGCTATATATTTCTGAAGCATGTGCACGAAATGCAAAGCCACAGCACTGACAATGATTTCTCTAAACAAAATGTCAAAATTCAAGCCAGTTTTGTTTTAGTATTACTTTTATTTAATGAATTTATTATATATTTATTATATCTTTTTTTATTATTAATTTATTATATTTTTTATTATTATAACTTTTTATTTAGTTGAGCATTTGTTATATATTTTAGTACTTGGAACAACTATATATATATACATATTTTTTTTTTTACCCTTTTCCATCTCATATTTATATATGAAAGTTTTTTCAGCTTTTCACTTATTTATTATTGCAATTAAAAATACAAAAAATAACTGTTTTAGTTAATAATAAAAACAATGAATTGAGCTTGTGCAGCTGAAAAAAAAGAGTATGTTTAATGAATAAACTCAATAATGTGAATATCCATGAGATTTTTTAAAACAAGGGCTTGTTATATACCCATAGTCGTAAGATCAATGCAGGCAAACATTACACAAATATCCCAGAAATCACTGTTGCTATGACAGAATGACTAACAGGCAATAACAATGACACATGTAATTAAGAGAGACAGTTGCTCAAGAGGGAAAGATGCGAGGAGAGAGCTCATATTTAAAAACTTTTGATGTCTCAACATCAAAGGTGAGTGCCGCTTTTCTTCGACAGAAGAGTGTAAAATGACAAAACCTCCATCACAACTCTCAGCCAACATCAAATGACTAACAAAAACCTTCCGGCTTCAGACGCAGCTGTCCATTCTGTTTCTCAAGGACACTCTCGTATCATTCACCTGGAAGAGAGCAAAGGCAAAGTGAAAAGATATATAGCCCTTAGCAAAACAGTATGACAATAAATTGTATGTATGAATACTGTATGAATGCTTCTTGTGAATGGTAAAAATTTTGAGGGCGGTAAGATTTTTTATGGAGCATTATTAAAGTGACAGCAAAGAAAGTTTTTAATATTGCAAAAAAATTCAGTTTCAAATATATTAAGTTTTTAAAATTTCTATTCGTCAAAGGATTCTGAAAAAATATGTATCGTAGCTTCCACTAAAATATGAAGCAGTAATAATAAGCAAAGTTTCTTGAGCAGCAAATCAGCATATTATAATGATGATTTATGAAGGATCATGTGACACTAAAGACTGGAGCAATTTTCCTCACTGGGATAAAAGACTTCTGTCAAAAACAATTTAAAAATCCTCTCCATCCCAAGCCTTTGAACAGTGGTAGTGCAATATTTTATTTCTAAACCTCAAACATAAGAGTCAGGGTGCCATCTTGAGGGCTTTGATTGTCATTGCTGAATGATGAATGGCTCATGCATGAAACTGGAAGTATCATTTGTTTTGTTTTGTGTGTTGCTCTACACTAAAGCAACATGAATAACATAAATACATGGACTCAGTGCAAAAACACTTACGCAGCCTTAATATAAAGACAGCCTTTTTTGGGTGATTCGTTCATGCCTACTGAGCTTTAAAATAGAGTAAACTTTTCGCCGCTTCTTGTTCTTGTGCATGAAAAACGCCGAAGAAGTGTTTAAGTTATTTATTTGTCGAACTCCGCGATGAGCATGCGCTGTATAAACATGCACGTGTGACCTTTTCTAAATATTTACCCTAAAGGTGCACAACTTTTGTAAATACATAATATAAAATGTAGCCTCATGTGTCCTGCACTCTAACGCAGAATCGAAACAACTTCCGCTGAAGAAACGCGCATGCGCAGTGAGAACTGGGCGTTGTTGTGACGTTTCTGGCGTAAACAAACGCAGACGTTTAAATCCTCGGCTGTCAACGAGACTCCTCCGCCGGTATGAATCTTTACAAATAACACATTGTTTTAATAAATATCATTAGTTTTTGGTGCTGTATGCAATAATATAGATGTATTTGTTTTTAAAAATCTGTTCTAGACACAGGTTAGCTAGAGTTTCGTACTGTAGGTGGTGGTTTTGTCCACGAACGAACAGATGAACGTTACTGCGACCGTTCAAGTACACGCACACTATAACCTATGTACTGCGTAAAGAATACATTATTTGTAAGTCAAATGTCTGCACACTAATGGTGTTGGGCTTACTGAAAATAAAACTGAAACTCCTCTAGAGATGCAGAAGGTCTGTAAAAGGAGCAAGAGCGCCACCTTCAGCCCAGACCGAGGATCCACCTTGATGATCTCTGGAGAGCAGGATCCACTTCAGCAGAACTACACAGAGACCCTTCCTACAGAGATGAGCGTGAGGATCTTCAGTGAGCTGGACGTCAGGAGTCTGTGCCAGGCCTCGCTCACCTGCAGACACTGGAATGATATAATCGAGGGCAGCGATCAGCTGTGGAGGAGCCACTGTCTTACAGTGCTGGCTGTTTGTAGGAGGGAGGTGGACGGGGACAGGCTGGATGGGTGTTCATGGAAGGTTTGTGTTTTTGCTGTTTAAATGAAGTGATATTCTGCTTCATTTTGCTCCTGTCTCTGCTGTGTGTTGCTTATTTGCATTTCCTTTTTGTGCCAGGTTACTCTTGTTCGTAACTACAGGAAAGGCTGTATAAAGCGGAGGTGGCTGAAGGGCCGATACAGTAACATCCGCTCTGCTGATGATATCCCTCCTAACAGTATGTGTCCATTAGACGTGGAGACCTGGGGAGAAATACTGGAGGCAGAACTGGATAGATAGAGCAAACAGAGACTTCTCTGGATCCTGCCAGTGGACTGAAATACATCCGCGGTGTCTTACAATGGAAACATTGTGACTGAAACACTTATTGTGCAAATCATTCTATGGAATGTTTTATAATCGGTATTGCAAAAAAAAAAAAAAAAGCACAAATGCTGTTGTTGTTAAAAATACATGATCATGTGGCTTTTTTTACTGTAATTTTTTGATGTATTACTGAAATTTGCTTGAGACTGTAATGGAAAACTATAGGTTTCATATGATGGAATCATTTTGCAGGTGGAACAGAGAGAGACCTTTTCTTTGCACTTTTATTTTAATTTTTTATAAATCAACAAAAATGTGCACATTTTGATTTAAGTATTGATTGTTATGTATGTATTAGATTTTTTTTTAGAGTCACTGCCAAAACATGTTTTGCCTGATATAATGCAACTATTATTTTATCAAAGCTAATATATTAATGAATATTATGTGTCCCAATGCTGTACTTCCCTCTTCATTGCTGGCCTCTCTTTCCATTTCGCTCTTTCCGCTATCTGTATGCATATGCCTTATCTTTATAACCACATAATAATTCAAAACAATATAGAAATATTTTTACATTTAAATGCACAATTTTTGCTATTTAAAAAAAGCTTTTTTTGTACACAAAGTGAGAAATCAGTATGTATGAATTAGCATGGACTTGTGAAATGGAAATAATTTTTAAAAAGAGACTTCGAAAGAAATCCTGAATATCTTTTCAGTCCTATTAGACATAAAAAAAATTATTTTTTTACTACTAATAAATAGCATTGTGCCATCTCAAACTTGTAGGAAGGCATTAATTGATAAATATGTTAATTAATGGACTAGAGTCATGTGAATGATTGTGACTTTTTTTTTTCAGCTATTTGGACTCTCATTCTGATGGCACCCATTCATGGCAGAGGCTCCTTTGCTGAACAAGTGATTTTATGCTAAATTTCCCTAAATCTGTTTTAATGAAGAAATAAACTCATCTACAACTTGTATGGCCTGAGGGTGAGAACATTTTAAGAAATTGTTATTTTTTTTTTGGGTGAACTATTCATATGAATTCATAATGGAGGAATCTGTGAGATGAGAATATAACTTATTTTTTAACTTCTCTGATTACTCAAATTATGTATATTCTTCTCATTCTATTATTTTAAATGGTTAAAATGACACTGTTACTCTGCCTGAATGTCCATTAAAATTTGCACAGATACTGTAATTAAAACTAATGCTTTCTGCAAAGACTAAACTGCATACAAATGCCTGTTTTTAATCGCGAGGATAACGGAGAAGGACACGAACACAGTGGGATTAGGATCAAAATCTAATACTTAATAAGATATTTACACTATTTTTGAATCCTAGAATACAATACACATGATAAAAATAAATATAAAAACAATCGATAGGACAGCAATGCCTATTTTAGCAATGCCATTTGGTGAATTGTATGACACCATTTTAGCCATACACATATGCATAAATGTATTCTGCATTATTGAATGGGCGTGATGGCTTGTGTAGACGTCACAGCATCTCTCATCAGCTTCCTGGGACCATCCGCCATCCCGTTAATGACCGGGAGCCCTGGAAATACATCGACCTCCGTTATCTCGCAGCTATGGCCGACGTTCCAGCGATAATAAACATCGCAATTTCTTTGAAAATCCAACCCAATGACGGACCCGTGTTTTATAAAGTGGACGGGACGAGGTTCGGCCAGAGCAGGACAATCAAATTGCTAACAGGATCGAAATACAAAATCGAGGTGATCGTGAAACCCGGTAGCGCGGAGGCCGCGTAAGTCCATTCAATATGAATACGCGGTCAAATTGATCCGGTTTACATGCTCCTGTTATTATAGGTTGTTGCATACAAAACGTTCGCAATATTAAGGGCGAAAGCTGCACCTGCGCTTCTCTAACAAAGGAAATATATCGTGTATGTGATATAAATACACTGCTGCTGTTTATACATGCATTAAACTCGATTCTTTGTTTGCGCAGTGGGCCTGAGTTATTTAGAAACGCTGTTAAATTGAACCATGGTGATGTGTTACAAGTACGAGTCGTTAATGTTTAATTGACAGAAGGAATTTCAGATGTGTGTGTCAAATAAGCTAAGCAGGCAGATAGTCTGACACATGTTTAAACTGGGTTTTCAGCACAATGGGAATCGGCGGAAAGAGCTTTCCATTGGAGCAGCAGTCCAAAGATGAAGAACAGATCGTCTACAATGGCTCCTATGACACTGAAGGAGTGCCACACACCAAGAGCGGGGACAGACAACCTGTGCAGGTCTTCATAGAGGTGACGAAACCAGCCGGGAATAGAATAGAACAGAATTCATTATGAACTGCAAGATTCTATTGTTCATGAGGATTTGGGATTTAAAGCTAAACTCAGCCTTAGCATTAGAATTCACTTGAACCGCAGTGTTTTGGCTACGGACCTAAATGATGCCTCAAATTACTGAGCAGCTTGTGCTTGTGTTACTTTACAAGACACCTGATTTGCTCCTGACAGATGATAAAACAGGCAAACAAATCATAGTTTTGAGTCATATGTGGTGGTCAGAATATCATACAATTGGGGGATGGGCTCTTTGACCTAAACTATACCAGAACCTACAGCAAACTCATATAAACACCATGCAAACTAATGCTTGAGAAATTTTGCCCAATATTGTTATTTACAAGAGCCTATACATTAATGGTACTCTCCAAAACATATTTCAACCTTGAAAATTGTATTTTCAGTTTTTATTATTTTATCTATCCTAAATTAAAGGGAAAGCAAGTGACAATAATGAAAAAAAAAAAAACGTAAAAAATTTCACTCAGAAATTACAAATAAAATTTCATGAGAAAAAAAACTTCCCAAGAAATGGTAAGTAACATTTAATTAAATTTGAAATTTTGAAATAGGAAAACTGAAATAGTATTCTCTTGTTAAATGTAGTGCAATAATCTGTTTTTTTTTTTTTACAACTTCAAAAAAATAAGTGCAGACAAGTGCAACATGTGAAAAAAAAACTACAATTATAGACTGCTAGCTTAATCAGTCTAGTGAGTTTGCTGCTGTACATCTAGTTAACAAATAAAACATTGTTTTTCTAACAATGTCGAAGCATTTTCTTTTTGTTAATTTTGCAGTGTGTCATGGAAATGCAAGCATGTAATCATTCATGCATCTGTAACTAAAGACAAATCACTCAGCCAACTAATTAAGTAGAAAGAAATGTTTTTAACCTTCCATCTTCTTTTTGTTGCCAGTTCAAAGATGCCGGCATGTTTGAAACCGTGTGGCAAGTGAAATACTACAACTACTACAAGAGAGAACACTGCCAGTTCGGCAACAGCTTCAATTGCATCGATTACGAGGCCAAGCCCAACGAGACCCGCAGCCTCATGTGGATAAACAAAGAGGTTTTCCAATAAAACACGAGTGGAGTGGCAGCAGCAAACCTGCACAATATGTCCTATAACCAACACGGGGCCGCAGTGTGCGAGATAAATGTAGTGCTCAAGTGAAAGAAGATGTGACTATTAAAGGCTCAAAACAAGTGATCCATCAGGGAATCTGTTCATCAGTCAAGCACTGCATCTATTTGTTGTACCACTGGTCATGCATGATGTGAACATTTCAGTCTGAACAGAATTTCTCCTTATTTATGTCTCCTCCTCTTTATCATGCCTAAGCTGGTGAAATAAGATGGTGATAGTCTCCATGGGAAGGGGTTTTAAATGAGACTTGCACAGCACATATCCGCTCTATTATGGTTACAAATACACCAAGACGATCTTTCAACAAGACTCAGATGAGAAAACTGCACTGCAGGCCTGTATTTAACCCAGTGGTTTGCTGTTGTAGAGACGGGGCGGTGCTCTAAAATGCTTGCTCAAAAAGGTGCTGTATGAACATACACAGGATATACATGATACTCTTTATTAGTATGTATAATATAATATTATATAAGTGAAGACCTGTTGTTTAATATTGTGGACTTTTGAGACCAGCGTAAAACAATTATATTTGACAGACATGTCTGTTACTGTAAAGGTGTGAATGGATGTTTAATTATTTCCTATTTTGTGTTACAAGCTTAAACTGTTTTTTGCCTATTTTTCACAGAAGCATTAGTTCACTGGTGAGGGTTAGAAGTGAATCAGAAAAGCAGTCAGTGCTTATTTTTTCTTAATTCTATGCCTATTTTAACTCATGTTCTAATGCATTGTTTGCTCGTGGGGTGTCTGTATGTTGCTGAATATCCATCTTGATTTTTGTGTGACTTTGAGCCAAACTTTTCACTTTTTTTGTAAAATTATAAACAATCTTGTTGCTTGAGGTTCTGTTCTGTTTTAATAAATACATGTTTTAATACAATACCAGCCAATAAAGACCAAAAGAAAAAGAAAAACTTCCAAAATATGCAATACATTGAAAATAATATATTTGGTGGTTATTTTTAACTTAGCATATTGTTATAATTTACCTTATTCCTGATATACATTACCTACAATAGGCAGCTATTAAAAATTTAATACAAAAGCAGGCCTCACAAAAAACACCCCAAGACCGATGAAATATTACACAGCAAGAACAAACAATAAAATAAAGGAAACAAAGATAAAACATAATTTAAAAAGAGAAAACTTATTAGATATTAAGTGGCACATGTAAAACATTACAAAAAAATAAAAAAATAAAAGCATTTAAATGTTACATTTAACCATAATCCCAATTATATTTATTACAATTCCCAAAAACTATTTTTAACTTTTAATTTTATTTAGGATTGTTCACCAAATGTCTTTTATACAAAAGCAGTCCTCACGATAAAAGCCCCTTAGGACATAGATTAATCAAGAAAAAAAATGTATTTAAAAATATATTTATGCGATTGTACTTCGCCATGATTCTAATCATATTTATTACAAACTACAAAAAAAAATAAAAATAAAAATAAATATACTAATATCATATTAAGGTACTGCAGCATTTCATCATGAAGTCATACTAAAGGCCATTTCAAATTATGCCAATATTTAAATAACAGTATGATATAAACTCCAATCCATCACCGCCTCTTCGATTAAGTCTAGGTTTCTCTTTCAGACTTGAGATGCAAAATCATTTGATCAACGATGCGAATGCTCGTGCATTTACAGAGAGAGAAAATATGGCAGAAGTACCCGGATGTGCTGTTCTAATGCCCCTCCCTCCCTCTCTTTCTCTCTCCACCAACACCACTAACATTACCAACTCAACCCACTGCCTCTTCCCCCTCCGCTGCGGACCTAACGTTACCGAAGCCACTGCAGTCAATCCGTCGTCAAAGCCCGAGGACAGAATCGGAGCGACGCGCTACTGCGACTTCCTCGCCCAGAAAAGTAACCGTTACCGACAGCGCCCGTTCAGTTCCGCGAGATTCTCCGCAAGGCGAAGACAACCCCGGCCACAGAATGGTAAGAATCTCTTACATGGCTCGCTAAACCGCTGCAAATAAACCCGAAAAAGCAGATACTTCCGATACCGCTGCGCTTTGGGCGTTTAACGCGTTTCTGCTGCCGTTACGGGCTGGAAATGCGCTCGCTCGCGGTGTCGTGATCGAAGCCGTTGTTGATAAAACAGAGCCATGGCTGTCAGTGTGGCCCACGGTCAGGACTGCTAGGCTCTGTACGCTATGAACGGAGAGGCACACAGAAAACACATCGCTGTCTTCTAGATTCCTGTGTAAATACGGTATTTGAGCGAGCAGGGATCAAATGTAATAGCTCGGCGGGTAAAAAGAGACGTAGTTTGGTAGCTAGTAGCTGCTACTCGATCGATACACGACTGTCAAGCTGATCGAGAGATGGTGCGCGTGTCTGTTGACTACTTCAATCGACTGGTTGATTCTTCACAAAAGCTTGACTTTGCTGAACCATTAATCATAAAATGGGGTCTCCAACATTTAGGGACCTTTTTTTTGTCCCCTGGGGTCATTGTAAATGCATGCTTTTTCATTTAAATGTATTTCTTTTTTTCCCCCTCCTTTACATTTTCTAATTTGTCATGATTCTGTTGGTCTTGACCCAGACTTTTCAGCTTCCCCTATATGATAAATTAATAAAAAGTGTTAAATCTGGGATAATTTTCTAGTGTATTTTCATAAAAGCATAAAATAATTGCACATCATATGATATTAATTCGAATCACTGTGCCAAACACTGCTGGCATTACAACTATTCCAAGCATTTTAGATTACAACTGTGCTTCTTAATATTTGGTTATGATGTGACTGTAATTTGCCAGGTTTTAGACTTTCACATTATGATTTGAGAGCGGATTTATTAGTTGTCAGTATCACAGGCCAAACAGATAGTATTTAGATGTTTAAATCTAGAAATATTGTCAATGAACTGTGTTTATGTGGCCTTATTGTAACATTTAGCTTTGTATATGTTATTATGACATACATTTAATGAGTTCAATGTTCAGTGACACGAGAGGAAGTCGTATTAGCTATATTACTGATTAATAGGGATGCACCGAAATTCTGGGCCAAAAACAAAACCGAAAATGCTTTGACATAATGATGTATTATTTTATTAAATAATAAGTAATTTTGTAAGGCTTTTTAATTTAACTCAATAATTTAAATGATACTGAATTTAAAAAACACAAGCGAAAAGAAACCACACTTTTATTGAAAGTATCAATACAATTGGACAAAAAATATAGTAATATTATTAAGTTTTATTCATATTTAGTCTGATCATTTTTGGAGGCTGAAATTTTGGTGCATACCTACTGATTGACCAATGAATTTGTGCTTTGAATGGAAGCAGATATTTATTTTGAACTACAGTATTTATGATTAATTATGTGGTTAAATGTAACTTTATTTGCGTTTTTGTGCTGTCCATGACCTTATCAGAACAGAACTGCAATCTATTTTTGGGTCTTGACCCTCCAACAATAATTTTATTTTATTTTTTTAATTCTTATGAACTATAACAACCGTTCAAATAATGGAAGCTCATTGGTCAGAAGGTGTGTGCCAGTTGTTTGTTTGGTACAGATATTAAACTTAACCTTAATTTACCCCAAATTGCTATCATCAGTAGTGTGGCCGATACAATGCAGATATATGTATAATTAATGATAGCAAACAAGAGGGACACAATATAAAAGTTTGGAACTGACATTAGTTGGAATGGAAGCACACTTTGTTTAATCAGCTTGGCCAATGAGAGAATCTCACTCTGCATATCTGTGTTTCAATCCAAGACGACACTCAATTCAAAGAATAGAAAAGTATGCATACTTGGGATGCGTAGCATAGGATTACATACTCCAAGGACTAGCTTCACAGACCCAGATTTAGCTTAGTCCTAGACTCTACCAACACCATTTCTATACAGCAATGTAATTTCTATCCTCTCAAAAGACATTTCATCTGTAGTGCCTTATAATCAGGCCCAGACAAAATCAGAGGGTGTTTTCCACAATTCCAACACTGATTTGGGTGAAACATAAGTGGAATAGATTGTAACATTGTGAAATACATTACATGGAGCTGACTGAGAGTGCTATAATAAGTAATCAAAAATGGTTACACTTTTGTTTTGAGACATTTGCTCAATGGCAAAAGAAAAAAATTGTCATTCTCTCAGCTGTTGCATTAGAAATACTCATGCAGCAATATTAACTAGTTTTCTGTCATTTAATGCAAAGGTAAAAAGACAAAGTATTATATTATTTTTCCCGTATACAACCCCATAGAGAAGACTCCATTTTCACCAGAAAATCCAGTTGACATTTTAATTCAAAATTGAGGTCTAAACATTAAAAAAAAAAATTTAAATAAATGTATGCACAGATTGATTATTCACTTTAAGATAACTTTCAATTAAAAAATAGATTTTCATTTTATGCTTTTTTTAATGTTAAATTATGCAAATGAACATCTGTTAACCAAATGTTTTGCATATTTGCATATTCATTTTAAATCATTACTTTTCACCTGACCTTTCCCTTTAAAAATAAATTCAATAAATTCAGTGTTTATTAAATGTATGGCATATAAAAGTAAAGAAATCTATCCAGAAGCCAGTTGCCTCCGATGATCCTGATGTCTTATTAAAAGGCATTTCTACTGAAGGAGCTTCTTGATTGGACGCGACTGGGAGCGCCGTGATGTCATAAAGAGTCAAACGTAGCCCAATCGAACATTGCAACATTTGTATGAAAGTTTCCTCCCTCTTCCTTGCTTTGAGACATCTTTCCTTGCCTGTTGACTCGCTCATGCTTGACCGTATAACCAGATGAAGTAATCCAATCCTAAACCCTCAATCCACTTTAAGTTCATTTGCTGTCTCTCTACCACTAAAGTCAAAATAGCACAGGGCACTCAACCTTAGCTAACCTACTAGCTGTGGCAAAACCCTGTCTGCTTGTAGTGCACGTGAGCGCTCAAACTAATTTTAGAGGGAGGGACATACTGAAATGGCTATGTTTAATACAGTAAAATAGAGAAGTCAGTGAACAGCGTTCGACCTCGCAGTGACTCAAGTGAGCCGTCTCACACACGTTTAATCTACTTCCACACCATATGTGCAAATACACACACTTATGTACACACAGCATGGAAATACACCTCCTTTACTATCTTTACTACATGGTTTATCCGTGTGCTTGAATTTTTATCTTTGAAGAAAATTAGAAAACATATTTTGTTTTAGCATCATGAAATGGCTCTATTATGTAGTCGCACAGGGACTTAACTTTGTAAGCTATGTAATAAACATCTAATGGAGTGCTTTAGATATTCTGGAAGTTGCACTAGAAACGTCTAGGCACAGTGATGTCCCGGTTTATCCGTCCCGTTCTCTACTTTGTATTCTCGCTGCAAGTCATAACAGGCCTTCAGCACACAGCTCAATGAAAGCATCATTCCTCTTGCCGACTTGAAACAACTTGATTTCTGTCTGCATGTCACACCTTTCTACATTTTTTTTTTCTCTTTTCTGAAATCTTGCCCTCTTCTTGTCTCATCTGTAGGTCAATTTAAAATGAAAACTTTCATAAATTCACTTATTCTAATGCTGTATTGTTTTGTTTTTTTCTACCATGAAACCCGAATTAAGATAAGAGTGTCCAAGCCGCTCTTTTTGCATAAAGACACTTATGTTCACCAAGGCTGCGTTTATCATATTAGAGTGATTTCTGAAGGATCATGCTGAAAATCGGCTTTAATATCATAGGAGTAAATACAATTTTATAATATATTAAAAAAGAAAACTTATTAGAAATTGTTATATTATTTCTAGGGCTGCACGATTAATCACATGTGATTGTCATGCGCGTCTCGTCATTAAAGCTGGTTCTGTGATTAGTAGTAAATATCCATCACCTGCTTTCAACCGGAGCAGCACTTAATATACAGAGTCATAATTCGCTGAAAAGCTACGCAATATCGCGTTCATAAACGCATGCGATTCATCTGCGATTATGCCGCAGTTTCGCGTAGCTTGTCAGCAAATTACGACTCTGTATATTAAGTGCTGCTCCATTTGAAAGCTGGTGATGGATATTTATAACTAATCAAAGAACCAGTTTTACTGACGAGACGCGCATGACAATCACATGCGATTAATCGTGCAGCCCTAATTATTTCACACCATTCCTGTTTTTACTGTATGCTTTAACTAAAGAAGCGACTTTCAAAAACATTAAAGCATTTTACCAACCACAAACTTTGCATCAGTCATGCATATATCAGCATAAATCAACTATTACCCACACTTCGCTCTAGATTTTGATGAGTTAACTCAATCGAGACATCACTAAAGGATGTTGCCGTTTCCCTTTTAGAATGATTGCTGATATGATCTTTGATTATGTAGTGTTTATGTGCTTTCTCTTTTTACATCTACAGTATTATACACAGCAAAATCCAGTTTCTTCTCTGAGACTGATGGCCTCGTGCATAGTATTGTAAACTCACTCCTCAAATCTGATTAGCTAATTAACTAAGACACATTTAGAGCCATAGTTGTGACTCTGATGACCCTTTCACCTTGTGACAGCTGTATGTAATGATGAGAGAACATACAGAGATGACTAAATCCACTTTTACATTAGAGTAATGAGTAGAATATAATAGATGGTATGCTTGCTTGAGGTATTTGATGAGGCCGAGTCATTGATTATGCTGTTTGATGTCTGTCAAGCTTTACAGAACCTGCAGGATTGATCAGTAACATTTTATATGCATCGTCATGCTGATTCAGACTCTTGTTCTCTCTCTACAGGGAAATGAGGCGAGTTATCCTTTGGAGATGTGCTCACACTGTAAGTAATTTGGGCTGTTTCAAAATTTATTTTTTGTTTCCTTAATTTCACCAGAGGTACTGAAGCATCTCAAACTAAAACTTCAATGGTCCTTCCTATATACTGTATAATAATATACTAATATACTGTACTGTATAAGCACAGCTCTAGTTGCAGAAATAAGTGTGAATACTTTTGATACAGATGTTACATTTAATTTGTTAACATTTATTATTAATATATACATATTAGTACATTTTTACTTTTTTGTGCAATTTAATTTTTTATTATTATTTGATTTTAAATACCTTTAGGAACTTTTGCATACTTTGCATTTGTGTAAATAGGGTAAATCCAGTCATAGTTTATGTAGGTTATATCAAATTCTGAGCTAAATGATTTTTGGTTAAGTGCTAGGTCTAAAACAATGTTTTGAACACCATCTATCCATATCTGGATTTGTTTCAGCACTCTTAAAATAATAATAATAAATAAATAAATATGTATTTAAAAAAAACAGTGATTATGTAATTATTGATCTACGGATTATGTAGGCAAATACACTGTTTTAATAATGTGTGTTCAGCTCATCTGATGCATATTGTGGGGTTTTGTTTCATCAGTAATTTTAGTCAAATTAGAAGTTTTGCACATTCACATTATAACCAAAGATGACCTGTGGTTAGTCACTTGCATGTTGCTGGTGGTGTGTGATCAGAATAAGCCGTCAGTGCAGTCTACACCTCAGCAGAGGGTATCCCCCGGATCAGTGGGGCTCTCCGGGTCTGGAGCAGGGCCAGCGCTAGTGTAACCAGACTAGACACGGTGGTGTACTAGGGCTATAAATGCCTCCAGCTGGTAAAGGTTAGTCTCGGGGCTGTAGGAAGAGCTTGTTTATTTTTAGAGTTGGTGGGAGTGAGTTGAAGAACACAAGGTAATGGTCCATTTTTTATGTGTTGTTTTTTTTTCTGTTCTATTTTAGACATTGTAAGTACTGACAAACACATTAGAGCTTTTGGACTCCTTTTTTAGTGTAAAAGTGCTGACCAGTGCTTGACTGTAAAATCTAGAGCTTATCTTTTCCATTTATTTAAAGGGACAGTTCACCCATAAATCAATATTCTGCCATCATTTACTCAACATCATGTTGTTCCAAACCAAAAGGAGATATATTTTTTATATTTTTGTCCAAACTATGAATGTCAGTGCAGTCCAAAATATATAAATATATATATATTTATACTCAACAGTAAAAGTTATAGGGTCAAGAAACATTTAAGTAAAAAAAAAGCGTATGTGAACATTATCATTTTTTATATTGTGCCACTTAAAGCTGCAGTAGGTAACTTTTGTAAAAATATATTTTTTACATATTTGTTAAATCTGTCATTATGTCCTGACAGTAGAATATGAGACAGATAATCTGTGAAAAAATCAAGCTCCTCTGGCTCCTCCCAGTGGTCCTATTGCCATTTGCAGAAATTCATCACTCCCGGTAAGAAATCAACCAATCAGAGCTGCGGTCCGTAACTTTCTTTTTGTGTTGAAAAATTTACTAAATGTATATAATAAGCAAGTACACCATGAATCCATTTTCCACACCGTGTTTTTATCTTGTCCTGAATCACTAGGGTACACCTATAATAAGTGTTTATATTCTGACTATTTTAGATTGCTTCGGGGGTACCGCGGCAGAGTAACCCAGTACCTTTGTGATTCTTCATAGACATAAACAGAGAGAAGTAGTTTCGGCTACGATGTTCTTCCACAAGACGCAAGCAGTTCTGTTTATTAACCGCTAGAGCATCAAAAGTTACCGACTGCAGCTTTAAGATCAGCTATAGAACTACATTACCCAGAGTTCTCTGGGTACAAGCACAGTGTTCCCTTAATGTTGCTATGGCAACTTCACTGGCACAGGTTTCCAGGACCACAGAGAGATGACCATACTGATACATGCATTGCACAGCAAAGAATAAGCTGCATGTATGTGTTCTGTGAATAAGAGGACAAATATATTAAAGATCTGGTGCTAGCATGCCATTAACCGGTCAAGGTGAGGAGTGAACAATTAATTGCCTCATTCCCAAGAGGTTTTGCTGCAGAATAGAGAGGCAACAGTAATGAATTTTGCAGGGCTGTAACGGGGTGAGAACAAGTAGGCTGCTGTGAAACTGAGCCACCTGTTGGTCAGATGGGTTCTTAGAAACCACAAGGCCTCTGCAGTTAGTGACTGGTAACAGGACACTTATGACATTGGCCCAAATCATTTTTGAAGATGAAATGCATCTGGCAAACACAGACTGTTTATGTGAAATGTTAGAGATCAGATGGTCACCAGGTTGAGCACAACAAAATGGCACTGCATCGTTATGATGGGTCATAATTAATCGGTTACTAGAGACGTGAAAAACTATGCATTTTCCAAATTTGCTAGTCAGTACGTTGTCTGAACCGGTGTTAAGGTCGTCCTGTATAACTAAAGCAGTATTCTGGGTATCATTTGTAGTGTAATGTTAATTACCACAAAAATTATTTTGGCTTTCTTTAAATAAAATTTGGATAATTAAAAATTTGAATTTATGAATGCAAGCATTAATTATTTTTGATAAAACTATTAGTTGAGCTATAGAACTTGAAATAATTTTTTAATAATATTTTTTTACTGGTGTCGCATAAATTTAATTTCTTACTCTCAGATAACGTTTACAAAGCTTATTGTTCAGGCCAGACCTGCCAATGTGCATCAGCACTGTTTCTATTGCAACTGGATCTTTTAAAGATAAATGCGATGACTTTTACACCTTATTGCATTCGTAAGTAAAAGGAGTGCATTATCTTTGAAAATCTTCGGTGCTAATCAACATTATGCCACATGCTGTCAGTTGAGCTTTCTTAGAGCATTAAGACATGTTCTTATGTAATGAAGCAGAGTGTAATGTCCTTAGACACATTTTTTAAAGTGAAACCATTATTACCACAAAACAGTGGTAGAAATGATATTGCTGAAGTTGAAACATTTTTATAAACCATCCTGTGCTGATGAGCACGTACTCCGCTGCTCTCCCTCCATTGGGTTGCCGGTCTGTTGCTAGGGGGCTTTTCTGAGAGGCCCTTATCAGCCATTTACAGTGTGTGAGAGACCATGGAGGATCAGCATGACTGCTATAAATATTTCCCCTCTGGCTCTCCCATCTCAACATTGTTTCAATTCTGTGACTCAGTGATGCAACTGCCCCTGCTGATGTCAAATGGGCCGTAGTGAATAGCGTGAACATTTTAGCTCTTGTTTTCATTCTTTTATTGCCTTGAACGTACCTTTAGGTAGCATAAAAAACACTTTCAGTATGTAGACTGTGACACTGGCATGCATTGTCCTGACGTCTCGGTGAACGACAGATGCATGATTGTGGCATACAGTCACCTGCTTTAATGACACACATTGGGCACAAGCTATATCAGGGTTAATCCGTGCCATATTATTAGATATGAAAAATAAAGGGTTACATCATCAACTTGAGGGTAAACGGGAAAGTATCCACATACTCAAAATAGCACATTAACCCTAACCCAATTGTTGCAATTAAATTCAAATGTTTTATTTTATCTGTTTGTTCATGTAAAAAGTACAAAGCGAAATGGATAATTATTATTTTTTACACAATTGCAAAATTTAGCATGCCAGGCATTTCACGATTTTTAATATTTTAACATTTCCTTACTTCTTTTTTTTTTATGCATATAAAATTCAAATGAGAAATCTAAAATTAATCACTAATTAAATTGAGAAATTCAAATGAATCTTTCATTTGAACCATGTTACATCGAGGGACTGAAGAGTTACAAAGGTTGAGAAATCGCTGCTCTCGGCCACATTGTGATTTAGATTTTTAATTCTATTAACTGGCAGCCGATTACTGGAGGTGTGCACCACGTGGCTGTGTGAATGAGATTAGGCCATTTAGCAGTCCACAGAGCACAAGAGCGAGCTGTAGTTGAGCAGCGGTCCTCTGAGGGATGACCATGACTGCCAGACAGGAGAAACTGGGTAAGGTTCATTCTGGGATGAGTTCTGGCTTTCTTTTGGCAGCCAAAGATGAATGGAAATATGTGTGAGAGCCCTGGATGTGGAATATTGCGTCCCTGTGTGTGTGATTGCTTGTTTTAAGACATATGCAATCTTTGAAGTCATTTTAAATTAAATTTTTAAATATGGATGTATGGTTTTAGCTGAGGAAAATCAAAGAGATATGGCTGTATTGTTTGTGTTTGGTGTTGAAATGACTTGTTCTCACTGTTCTCTCTCTCTCTCTCTCTCTCTTTCTCTCTATTTTAGTTGATGCTGATGAGATTAAAAGACTAGGAAAGCGGTTTAAGAAACTCGACCTGGATAACTCCGGTTCTCTCAGCGTGGAGGAGTTCATGTCTCTACCCGAGTTGCAGCAGAACCCGCTGGTGCAGCGAGTCATTGAAATATTCGACACTGACGGAAACGGAGAAGTGGACTTTAAAGGTTTATTTCTGTTTATTCCAGTAGATGTGTAGTGTACATCGGGACGGGTGGGGGTGTGATCTAAGCATCAATATAGTGATGTCTTCATTGCAAATTATACTGAATTCCAATTGATGTTTTTTGCTTTCATTCATTTGCATGCTGAATTGTGATTGGTCTTGTTTTCCTTGCATATTTTGAAACCCTTCATAACTGCCTTCATACAATCAAAGGGCTGAACTCCTTTCCTTTCTGGTCTTTTGAATGACATGATATTTCCTACAGGAAATGTAATATTATGTGTTCAGATCTCAGTTGAAATTGTTGCATTGGGAAGTCCAGTGGAAGCACAAGATTTACCAGAGGTCTATGCTGGTTTCAGAGGCTCTCTGTACTTGAGAAGTGCAGATGCATTAACATAACTTGACCCAATTAAAGATGAAGAGTGTAAATCACGCTCCTATTTTCTGTCTTTTTTCTTGCAGAGTTCATTGAAGGCGTCTCTCAGTTCAGCGTCAAGGGCGACAAGGAGCAGAAGCTCCGCTGTGAGTGTCTTTCAGTCTTGAATTTCACCAACACTTTCCTCTAGTTAAGTTTAAGAGTTTAGTACAACTGTGCTCATCCAGTGTTGAGCCAAACCAAAATAAACACAGGAAACCCCTCATGAAACTAGTCTGTAGTGCACCGGAGCAAAGCATTAGATCACTTTTCCTGGCAGGTTTTTTATTCTTCGTTTGTTTCTGCAGTTGCCTTCAGGATTTATGACATGGATAAGGATGGCTACATATCCAACGGTGAGCTGTTCCAGGTGCTGAAGATGATGGTTGGGAATAACCTGAAGGACACCCAGCTGCAGCAGATCGTCGACAAAACCATCATCAACGCAGACAAGGATGGGGACGGGAGGATATCTTTTGAGGAGTTCTGCGCTGTGAGTCTGAGAGGGGTCAACTTCATTTTGGGTCTGCTTTTTAATGTTGGGATACAGCCAAATTTGACATACCAAACACTTTCTTCTGCTTTTGCTGCAAGAGGAAATAAACATGAAAATAAGAGTTAATTTTCACTAGTGAGGCACCAGAGTTACTTTACAGAAACTCAAAATTAAAGTTTATTTAATAATCAATTGAATAATCAAGTTAATATCAACTTTTTAATTGATATTTGTGTTTCTACTCCAATATGTTGTTAAAATATAACATTTAAACTGTGTCTGTCATAAAACCTTGTTTTCATGAGATTTATTATATGTACCGTATTTTCCGGACTATAAGTCACACTTTTTTTCATAGTTTGGCTGGTCCTGCGACTTATAGTCCGGTGTGATTTGTAATTTGACATGAACCAAGAGAAATGAACCAAGAGAAAACATTACCGTTTACAGCCACAAGGGGGCGCTCTATGCTGCTCAGTTCTCCTGTAGTCTACACTGAAGACATAGAGCTCCCCCTCGTGGCTTTCAACGGTAATGTTTTCTCTTGGTTGTTGGTTCTAAATAAATGCGACTTCTAGTCCAGTGTGACTTATATGTTTTTTTCCTCATCATGACGTATTTTTGGATTGATGCGACTTATAGTCAGAACAATACGGTATATGACTAAGACAGGCTAAGAAAAAATATAAAGACTATGTAATAGAGCATTTTTTTTTCTTTTATTGACGTCTTTCCATAGAACGCTCTGTTGTAGCTTATCCACATCGTGTGCACAAATAGATGCTGACACAGTCAAAACACACCATCAGAGAAGCCCTAATTAAACATCATTTCGGTCAGTGATTTTGGCTGAAATGCAAAATACATTTTTTAACAAGTATTTTCAGATGCCGAAATTTTAGTGCATCACTCATTTAAACCCAAGCATTGGATATTACTGGTTTCAGAGTGTTTTTTTCTTGTTTTATCAATTTTATTTTGAATGATTCCTGCATTCAATATGCATATAATTAACAAGTTCATGATCGTATTTACCATAATATCTTAATCTTTTGGCTGTTTGTCAACCGTTAGTTAGAAGTTGCAATGGTAGAGAGTGTGTCAAACAACTGACTAGTTATTAATATTTTTCCAGTATCTTTTTTTAAGTTTTGGTATATTTTAGCAGTGGTGCTTTAATTAATGTGCTTGTCACCTTTTCCTTCTCTTCCGCAGGTTGTTGGTGGCTTAGACATTCACAAAAAGATGGTGGTGGACGTGTGAAAAGATGGAACACCCTCTTTTCACTTCTCCATTTCTGAGAATCAGCTCCAGATGTTCCGCTCACACGCTCTCTCTCTCTCTCTCTCTTTCTTGTTCTCTGTCTTTCTATGGAAGTATTTCTCTAAATGATGCCTGTTCCCCGTCTGTACTCCCTGAGCCTAGTGACGCCTGCCATCCTAAGTGTTATAGAGCATGAGATTCTTCTGTCCACATTCTCGGGTATTTAAGGACAGTCAGAGAGATGGCTTCTCTGTCGATTACGGAGTGATTCAGTGTGGTGGAGAAGGGAAAGAGGAGGGTGTGTGTGTGTGTGTGTGTGTGCGTGTGTGTCTTTATTTTTCTTTTTGAAGGGGGGATTTTTGTATTTATTTTGGTCCTGTTTTTTTTTTTAAAGATGATCTAGGTCTACAGGGAATGGTGTGTATGTGAGCGATATATGACTTGACGCTTGATTTCAGTGCAACATGCTTCAAGCATGAAGTGCCAATCAAAACGTGGGATTTAACAATACCTAAATATTGGAATCGCTATCAAATGTTTTTCATGTCATGGGGAGATTAAAAAAAGTTTATTATCAAGCTTATTGTTTTTTTTGTTTTGTTTTTTTTTTGCTTCCACCTCTTTTTAGCAAATGCCTGCTTCAGATCTCATGCAACATGCAAATCCGATTTGAATTTTCTACCGAGAATGTGTGTTAATACTGTCAGGGAGTTCATCTACCGTCTTGCTTTCTAATATACAGTAGACTAGGATAAAAAGCAAATATATTTGAAGTTGTGCATATATAATGCGTATGGTTTACTTTTAAAAGCGGTGTTTTATCGCAGGGGTCGGGTGGGGAGGGACGATCAGATCACACCAGGTTACTGTAGGATGGAACAGTGCCATCAGTAAAACTTCTGGAAATTTTTGTGTGTGTGTTCTGGATTTATTACCATTTAAACACCACAAACGAGTAATTTTGATTTACCTCTAGACACTGTATATACATTCGAGGATACAGTGCATATTGTGGCAAACTGAATCCACAATAACATTTGAATATTTGTGTGTGGAAATGTAAGGTTAATTTTTTTTCCAACTTGACTGCAGGCAGCATTGTAAAGCCCTTATAGCTCATATTTGTATATTAGGGACTGAAAGACCGTTTTTCTTTCACGGATCGTCGAAGCACGCAAAACCAGATGATGATCAGTTTCTCTTTTCCTTCGTCATTTCAAAGACTGATCCGTGGGATTCAATTGTTCAAAAAGGAGAGACCAAAGCAGACTCTTTCGGTGTGGATGAATAAACTCGACACGTTCGGCCACTCCGCTGTTTTGTTTTGCTTTAAATGTGATTCTCCCGCGCAAACCGGCGTTTCCCGCCAGCTGCTGCACGGTGATGACGCTTAAATATGTCTGTCTTCGAAGACCGTCGAGGTCTTCTGATGCGTTTGCATGATAATGGAGGGTTTCTCTCTCACACTTTTTTGTTGTTGTTGTTGTGCATGTAGATCTAATTTTTTGGGAGGGGGGCGGGGGGTATGTCTTGTTTACATATGAATCATACTATTGAGATATAATATGAATGACATATATATATATATATATATATATATATATATAGACGTTGCCAAACTTTTGGTAAATGTTTAAATAAATGGAAACAATTTTAAAGCAAGTTTTTTTCACTACATATATCCCTTATTATTATTATTATTATTAAAATGAAAAAATAAGAATGTGTGAGTTATTCTGGATTGGTGTGCATCTCTCTAAAAAATGATTTCCTCTTAAAAAAAAAAAAAAAGAGGGAGTTTTATTTTTCTCCCTTTCCGTTCGCTTTTTTTTTTTTTTTTTTTTTTTTTTTTTTTTTTTTTTTTGTACAGAATGTATTTGTTAATGCTCCTTGCTTTCGGTTCTATTTTGTATTTCTTTAGCTGGGGGTCAGACAGCCATCTGTATAACTTTCGACTGGAGAGCCGTGGTTTTTGGACACAAAACATAGAAGTGGATGAAAACATTTCGCTTTTAGGTTGAACGTTTTGTTTCTTTCTTCATTTCTTTGCATGCTGCGTCAAATGCTGTGGGAACCATTGAAATGTCATTCATGAAAATGAGAAATAAAATATTTGAGACTTGTACAACTGTGTTGTGTGTTCATCATAAATTTCTTCATATACTGTATATAAAACTCACAGTTTTTAAAGAGGTGATTTCCCATTGATACTTAAAGTAAATATCTAAAGTCTGTGTGAATTCGGTGATATTTGCTGGCGTTAGCTGGTGTCTCACTGTCAAAAGATGCTACAAATATTAAGTAGTTTCAATTCTGTGACCTCCATCTCGGTTTTTTATAATTGATAGTGTAATTAAGTACCTGATCTTGACCAGAGATTATTTCGATCTGTTTTCTGTGTTCTTTAAATAGACATGCGTTTTACATTGCGACACAATCATGTTAATTTACAGGTTAAAAGGTCGAGCTATTTCACGGAGTGACCTTAAAAGTCCTAAAGCTGTAATATTGTCGTTTTCCCACTAGGGGACAGTATTACACAACAAACGAGCAATGTTGAGCCAAAGATGTGTCCTATGTAGTCAAATTGTTATAAAATCCAACGTTTACTGTTATAAAACATATAATACCTTAACCCTTGCATCATTTTAGTTATGTAGTTACAAAAACCCCTCAGTGCAAGGTTCAGATGAGGTTAGATTTTGGTTTTGTTAGGAATGAAAATAAGGCTGTGAGGGCTAAAAGTGTGTTCCATGAATTGTACTGTTGTTTATCAACCAGTGCTGGGTGGTAACTGATTACACGTCATCTGGGTTACATAATTAGGTTCCAAAAATAAAGTACTTGTAAAATATATTACATCTTAATTTACTTATGTCTACTCACGCCATAGCAATACATCCTTCATAATTTGATTCTCCCTAATCCTTTTTCTCATCTTCCGAACATTTCATTGAATCCATCTAAAATAGCATTATATACATTAAGAAAGTCTTCCAGTTTTATGTACATTCACACAGAGACCAGTCACTAGGTCACAGCATGTGACCACTAAATTCACCAAAACTATTTCAATTTGAAGTGTTTTTTCAACATTTCAAAATTATATCAACTACTGATGAACACACTAATTTTATTTGTATCACTCAATGGCTTAACGTATTACCGTATCGTAATCAATAAATCAATGTGATAAATCAGTTTGGTCAAAAGAAGGCCTAATCTAAAATTAGCTAATTAGATTATATTACTTAAAATATGTAATGCACTAGATTATGTTACTAACTGCAATTTTTTTATGTAATTTAGAATCAGTGACAATCTCATTTTCACCTGCGTCGAATTCAGTTTCTAAGTGGATTAAGGTCTTGTCCATTTAGTCTCCAGCACCTGAAAAAAAAAATTCAGAAGAGACTTTCACTAAATCAAATGGTACCTTTCAGAAGAAGGGTTATCAGTAGTCAACACTTTTCCCTGGGAAAGAAATCAAATTAAACCAGCCTAAACTGGTTCGTTAGTCTCAGCCTGTTTAAACTGCTCTTCCAGTTTGACTAAAAGTGGTTCACGAACAGATAGATCATTATGCTTCAGCCCACATCTTTCGAGGACTAGCTTATGTTTTATATAAATGATAAATGGCCATGCTTAATTTCAGTGCAGAATATATATTGATGTCTATTAATTGCTGGCTCAGAAAAATGCTCGAAAATATGACCCAAAATAAACCGAAGAGGGTAAATGTACAGACATTTTCCAACATGTGTTTTTTCTTTCTTGCATGACCAGGGTCCAGTACAGGATCTTTCTGCAGGAGAGATTCAAGACCAGTAGTATCAGTCAACATCAGGTGAAGCACAACAGACAAATTAGAACATCTATCAATTACAGCTACACACACACACACACACACTTATTTCCCACACACATGCATAGACACTAGAGGACATTGATCCATTTCCAGAATCTGTGCCCCGGTAGGACAATAGTCTTGGCCTGGCAGGTTGGCTTTTCTCAGGCCCAGTGTCTGGGACAGCGAGCGATATTTTGTATCGGTGTCCGTACTGATTGCGAAGGAGAATAATTGATGAAAGTGAGAGAACTGGAGTAAAGCAGAGAAGAGAGCGGGTTCAGCTGGAGTTCAGCTGTATTCTCAGGTGACTTTATTTCTGCACACAGGCTGCTGATAAGCATGTTTATCGAGCAGACAAAAGGACAGTGAGGATCCGGTTGCTTCAGTTTAAACCTGTCCTCCATGTCCATGTGCTGGCGACGGGACACCAGACTGACTTTAAATGAAGCAGTACAGGGATAAAAGGTGCAGGCTCCTACAGTCAGCCAATCAACCAATGACACATTTGACCAATGAATTTCCATTTTTAAAAGATGGATATGAATTAGTTAACATCTTTTTAGAAAATTCAGACTGATTCATTAATGAATCGCTTAGATTCTGACTGATTTTTATGCTTTAAAATGAACCTAGACCTTCTGGCCAATGAATTTCATGGCTTTTCCAATCATTTGAGTACAGATTACACTCACAAAAGAACTAATCTTCAGTCATTACTTTTTCCAGTCCCTCATATTTCCAGGTTTTCCACGAAGGTGCAATTCTTAAGCATGATTGATCGAACTTCAACCTGCCTCAAAAATTTGACACGCTACCAAAGTGCTGTAAATGGAGCTGTTTTTCTGCATCATCCCTAATGTGTGCACTTGCTAGGGAACCAGCGGTTAATGAAGCATAGATGTAGACCTTTGACTTCAGCTATGTGATCCTCAGGTCGACCCCATATCAAAACACACACTAATCTCTGCATGTACGACATGAAGCTCCCCAGAATGCTCCATTCATGCTGTCCTCATCAGAGTTCAGACAACACGCGGAGCAGCTAAGTGCCTGGACGCTTGGCTGGTCGGGTGAAACCACATCTCCGGCCCGCGGGGGTTTTCAAAGTTCTGTGCGACTAGCTACAGTTACACACCGGCAGGCTGATAACAAGACTCGACTTTCAGGAGCACTCATGTGTGCTGCAGGTGTCCGAGGACAGTGGCGTCAGACGGGTGTCAGAGAGCTAATGATGAGAAACAGACCCACAGAGAAGACTCGCACACCGTTACACCAGTTTCCCCGAGTTTAAAACCCTTAGTTCAGACTTAAAAGAATATAGTTCAACCCGAAGTGAAAAAGTTCTACTCACCCTCAGGACATCCAAGATGTTTTGGAGAAATTTGGAGAAATTACATCACTTGCTCACCAGTGGATCCTCTGCAGTGGATGGGTGCCGTCAGAATAAGAGTCCAAAAAGCTGATAAAAACATCACAATAATCCACACCGCTCCAGTCCATCAATTAATGTCTTGTGAAGAAAAAGCTGCATTTGTAAGACACAAATCCATCAAGGTGTTTTAACTTGAACCTTTTTCCAAAGTAAATCCATAATCCATAAATCCACCAACAGCTGTTTAGAACAGTTTTTGATATGATTCTCAGCTTTTTTTTCTTCACAAGATGTTAATTGATGGACTGGAGTGTTGTAGATTATTATGATGTTGTTATCAGCTGTTTGGACTCTCATTCTGACGGCACCCATTCACGGCAGAGGATCCATTGGTGAGCAAGTGATGTAACGCTAACCACATTTTTCTGATAGAAAGAAAAAAAAAAACACTCATGTACATCTTAGATAGCCTGGGGGTGAGAACATTTTCGGGAAATTCCTATTTTTGGGTGAACTATTCCTTTAAATATGTGCTTGGTTGAATCTAAAAATGCTAATAAAAATATATGTTTAAAAGAAGAAGAACCAGCCAAAAGAGCAATAAATATTTCTATTAAACCCACCCTTAACTTTTCCAATTTTTGCTTTCTATGACTGTGACTGATTTTCTGAAAACACCTTAAGTAATGTTCCCTGATTGTGGGAACCTGAAAATAAATGTATTATAAGTGTCAGCTTGGTCATCAATCTGCAGCTCTTGATATGGTTGAGATATAAATCATTTAGATAAAAAATATATATATATATTTATTCAAAATATTTTTATTAAAGTGATTTATTATTGCCTTAATTACAATTACAATTCCAACTCAATAAATACTATACATCGCTTACTTTAGGTCATTTTATTATTCTGGGCTTTTTCTTTTAGACTCATTTAAAGGACAAAAACAATAAAAATCAACCATCCGAACATGTTTTAATTTCTTCTACATCATTATAAATTGTATCACACACACAAACACACACACACACACACATATATATATATATATATATATAAAAATGAACAAGAGTGATTTACCTTAAGTAATGTGTAAATTTGTTAAACTGAGGGGAAATATTTCTTATATAATTTACATAAAATCTGAATAAAAGTGACAGCTACTCCTGATTTTAGTAATGAGCAGTGGGGATGTATTGAGAAGGTCAGCATACATCTCTGATGCCCAAACAGGCATAATACTAAACATATGTCCTTAGATCAGCATCTCTTTTTGTTTTAACAGTCAAATGTTCTACTCATAAGAATGACCCTTAAAACGAAAACAAGTTCCTAAAGGGTTTCGGTAACACCTTGTCCATGAACAAGTGGCATGATGTGGGAAAATTAAATGTGCTTCCATTATAATCCAAAAAATGGCAATAGTTCTAGTTGTGGTGTAGACACAGTGTAACTCGTTATTTACATGTATACCTGTTATGTTGTGCATCTTCATAGCAACAGTGAATCAGACCGGAGCTCTGAGGTTCTGATTGGCCAGGATCCTGAGTCTCCGCCTCTCCACAGCCTGCTGCTTCTTCCTCTCAATCTGAGCATCACTGCATGTCAGGGCTCCAGAGTTAAACACATCTACAGAAAAACACTCAATAAAGGGCATTTATTTAGGAAACCTTGATGCAAGTGAGATATGTAATGAATATAATGCCAAACTCTAGGATTTTTAATTAAGTAAATGTTAAATTACTTTTATTTTTATTATTCAACAGATCTAGGACCAGCAGTAGCATTTGTTTTTGTTTTATCAAATTTTTTATAAAGCATAAATACTTTTGTTCAGTAAGCAGGCAAAAAAACTGGTCTTAACACAGTAAAGGAATATATAATGTTACAAAGTTTTACTGTATTTAAATATGTTCACAATAATTATTACATAATTATTAAAAACTATTATTATAATAATATAAAGTAATATTAAGAAATTATTATTAAAATACCCCTACATAGCACTTGTACACACCACAATAATAAAGCAAAGAGCATGTAACATTTACTTTACCTTTGGCAATGACCACCGCAGACCTGAACGAGTCACTGTCTGCTGTTCTCACATCTGATTGGAGGACGGCCAGAACGCCCCTCTCGTGACCCTGCTGTTTTTGGGGGGGGGGGGGGGGGCAGCACAGGTACCCTGTCCCACCACAGATGAGCTTCTCACCTGTTTGAATTTATATGCTCCATTCAGGGGCGTAGCAGCCATTTTAAAAGTGGGGGGGACAGCTGTATGGAGATTTGACCCAAAGCTGATGTTCATAATAAATTCTAAATAGAATACCAATTGGCATTTTACTTTTTCAAATTTGGGAACATGACATGATAGCTTACAGGAACCTATTTTTGTTAAATCATACTCGAAATTTAAAAATACTGCAGGACTTTGAGACCAATGGGAGACCATCTATAATTTTTTTTTTATTATTATTAAATAAAGATATTTTATGATATTTACAATATTTCAGTTGCACTACATTTGAACAATAACTTTTTTTTAACAGTTGGACAAAAACAGGTGTTAAATGAGTATACAGATTACATCTACAGTAATTTTATACAACATACATTTTATGAAAAATATGAGACAGATAATCTGTGAAAAAATCAAGCTCCTCTGGCTCCTCCCAGTGGTCCTATTGCCATTTGCAGAAATACATCACTCCCGGTAAAAAATAACCAATCAGAGCTGCGGTCCGTAACTTTGTTTGTGTTCAAAATGTAGAAAAATGTATATAATAAGCGAGTACACCATGAATCTATTTTCCAAACCGTGTTTTTGGCTTGTCCTGAATCACTAGGGTGCACCTATAATAAGTGTTTATATTCGGACTATTTTAGATTGCTTCGGGGGTACTGCGGCGGAGTAACCCAGATACAAATCTCACCTGTACACATTCTGGAGAGGTTGAGCAACTGACCCCTCTCTCTGCCAGTGACGTCACAGCCTGCCTTTCCTGCAGACTAGTTAGGACATAAAGTAACAGTTATGAATTAAAATAATAAAATTTGCTAAAGTATTTTAAGATATTCGTTGCAAAACAAATATGATTTATTGTGAAATGATAATTTTACTCCGCGAGCAGCACGTAGACAAACAAAAGACAGCAGAAACCAATAATATTGTTACGTCTTATTTAGCAGACGCTTTTATCCAAAGTGACAATTAGGAGAGCATTTAACACACTGAATCCGGCGCGACGTGACGAGGTCCATACGGGTTCAATAGGTTAAATCATAACATGAAAACTTTATTGCGCGATTCGTGTCATCGCGACATACTGTAACATACTTACAGTGTGTGTTTGAAAAAAGGATGTAATCGTCCTTTACTTTTTTCTGGGGTGCATTTTATCCCAGACGGCCTAATAGCAAAGTGAACGAACGAACTAAAATTCAGAAGAGCAACAAGAGATTTGAAGCTAGCAGACGCGCCCAGGAGATGATTCGCCCTGTGATTGGCTGAATGTTACTTCACTCAAATCTAAGTAACAAATCAGAGAACACTACTGGAAATATTCACGCTGGATCCTAAAAAAATAAAAAATTAAATTAGCAGGGGTCAGAATCACCTGTTTCTAAAAGTGCGGGGGACGTGTCCCCCCCGTCCCCCCCAGTTGCTACGCCCCTGGCTCCATTACTTGAGGGGCCAGATGGTCTCGTTGCATCACATGACACATTAGAGCCGAGTCCTGCAGGCCCGGAGCTCACCGCATGAGCTTTCTGGCCGTACAGAGACACTGATGTGTTTGCACTGGACGTGGGAACATTAGCGGCCAGCTTTTTGGGTGGATAAGGATGAGCAAACACTGTTTGCTGACTGGCCGTTTCAGAGGTGCCGTACAGCTTTTTTTGTAGTGCTTTTGTGGTGTTTTGTTGGTTGCTTGTTCAAGATAACTCCTCTAGATTATCACACGCCTCACAAAACAGATCGTCCTCCACTCCGTCATCCCAGATTGTCATCAGATGCAAAAAAAAAAAGAGTCCAGGTCTTCATCTAAAACATCACTAAAGCCATCTCGGGGTGTAACGGCATCCTCTCCTTGTTTAAGACCTCCAGAGTTTGGATTCTGGGAGGATTTGAACGAGGAGGTTTTATAATACTGAGACTGGTGGACGGCAGCATCTCTTTGGTGTTTGGCCGGAAATGGCGCATTGAGGAAACGGCAAAACCTGAACATAACCTGAAGCTGTCGTACTTGTGTTTTGTGCTGATATGGCTGATTCTGGTTGTCGTTAAAACAACGCGGAGAAACTGGCGTAGCTTTACTCGTGGGGAAATGAGCCGCATTAGATCTTCTACAGTGCTCTGTCTGCAACTTACACAACATACACATCAGCAATCAAATACATATACACGATGTTATACATTTAAACCTATTTTTCTGCACCATTTATCGTTAATGCTTAGTTCGTGCATAAACGAACAACTCTGCACCTTGCTGCATTAATACACTATTTATCATAAAGCGAAGCTGCCAGTTTTATCACTCATTTCCCGTGAACCGGAAGTTGCAAACGACTTTTCTCCAGTGTTGTGATGTATTTCCGAGAGAAACGGAATATTAAATGAGGAACAATAGTGTTTTGTGAATCCAATGTGCTCTGTCTGTCTTTTCTGATCTCCTGTTGTAGAAGTCTGGAGCTCTGCATGTCTGTGTGTGTGTGTGTGTGTGTGTGTGTGTGTGTGTGTCAGTGCAGGACTGTGGAAAAGTGTCTGCAATCAGAGCACATTACGTGTGTGCTTTTCTCAAATGAGCTGTGTCCAAATTGATCGTGATCTTAGCTTGTCAGATTCTTTTTCCTTTACATTCATACATTGCATGAATTTCATAATACAGCATGTGTCCACATAGTAATGTTTATATGTTTATTTTGTTGTTTTCTTGCAAAGCTTTGCTTGCAGACTGCAGCGCTGCAAAGCTGCAGTGTTATTTCAGGGTAACGTAACACAGGAAATAGCTGCAGGAGCTGAACATAAATTTAAAGGCGCATGTGATCGACCTCTCAGGGGTTAAGTGGAAATGTGCATCCGATTGATGTCATACCAAGCTATTTTGTTAACACAACGTTTGACGATTCATTAATCAGTAACTTTAACATTAAACAAATTACTGTTCAAACTAGTAGTCAGAATTATTTGCCTTGCATCATTAAGAAGGGTTTTTAATCTTTTAGATGCCATAGACCCCTAAATATTATATTTTTATGTGAGGGACCCCCATCCTAAATTTTAAAAGGCAAATATACATTTTAGTTTGTTTAATGCATAAAGACCCAATTTATACTCATTTAAATGAGTGTAGTATTCATTTCAAAATATTATTTGGAAAATATTTTGTTTCCATTATCTACTCAATATTGTAATATACAGTTAGATTGTTATTTATTTATTTAAAACTAATTTATATTATTTATTAATATCTTATGTGCATTTATTTACCTGATTTAATCTAATGAAATATTTAAATCATATTTTTATGTACTTACTATTTAAAAAGTTTCAATCTAAATTTGAATGGTAAAAATTATTTTAAAATTACTACTTAGTTTATATTAAGTTTTTTTTTTCACTCACTGTACTATACTGTTAGATGTGTTATTTATATATTTATTTAGTTAAGTCCAATTCCATTGTTTGTTTATTTATTTAAACATTATTTATTGATGTATTTATTTGTATCTGTTTGTATCTGTTTGTATCTATTATTTTTATTAATTTCCTCATCATCATGTCTTTCCAAACTTTTTTTTTCTGTTAAATATGAAATATAATGTAATTATACCACTTTTGTCGTGCTTTAATGGTGTTTTGGGTCCTTTTTGGACCTTGACTGATGTTCAGTGAAAAAGAGTTCACATACCGATTTGGAACAACATGAAAGTAAAAGTAATGAATTTTTATTTTTTTTTTTGCTGAACTGTCCCTTTAAGGCATATTTACGATGTCATTGTATCAGAATCACTGTAGCAGTTCACCCAAATGATAAATGAAGACCATCTCATTGAATTATCAAAGCATGATATATTGTGGTTTGGCAATTTAGCCGAGTTTCCTGTGCGCTCTGTCCATGTCAGGAAGGGCCTCGCAGCCGAGTCTAATCAATAGAGCGAAGTCATTCTAAACAAGAGCAGACTGGGGATATATTATTTGATCTGACCCGTGGCTAATAAATCTCCCGTGAACTGTTAAACTGTCAGGCTGACATGTAGACGGAGGCCTGATTGACTGCCCTGTCATTGCTAAAGCTAGCTCAACAGATTACTTATGTTTATATCTGAGCCCGGGCTGGGTACCTATACACACACACACACACACACACACACACACACAGAGAGTCTGCACTGCTTGGCCTTTTATTTGATAAATGGCTGTTCTCTGAGCAGTCGGTTATTGGGAAACTCTGTGATATATAGCCATGTACAGTCGCCAGAGCCGGTCCAGCTCCGGTTACCTTCAGCAACCTGATGATGTCATCAGAAGAGGTACCTAACGACCCCTGGTTGGCCTTTCTTGTGGTTAGATCCTGATTAGAGGAGCTGATTGAATGTGTATATGTGTGTGTGTGTGTGTGTGTGTGAAATTGCGTAATCACTCACAGGCCTGTCTTTGGTGTGGTTTGGCCGAGGGTCACACAGGGGTCGGCTGCTAACTGTACGCATGCTAGCTGACCCATCAAATGGGTCACATCTTTGTCTGAGTGATTTTGGAAGGCAAAAGTTTGTGATTCGACATTCTGATTGCCGCTTAAGGTCTGTTCACACCGAGCACAATAACTGTAACAATAACTATACATTTACAGCGATACGGTACGTTTACACGACAACGATTGTAATAAAAATGTTTTTGAAAAGTTCAGACAATTGTTTGCACACATCAGCAACATTAAACGTTTACACGCATCCATGAAAGCAACTAAAAAAAACTAAATGCCATTGACATATAAATGAATTGCCCCAAAAAACATTTTTAATTGAAAAAGGTGTCATGTAAACACCTCCTCAAATAGTCAATCTAAACTAATTCCATGAGAATACAGGAACAAAACTAACGAAACAGACACAAAGGATTGTTGTTATCCATAATCGCCTTTAAGACCCATTCACACAAGACTTAGTCTTAGACACAATGTATAGGCCTAAAGGTCCTATGACTTTGGTCTACTGAAAGTTTTCTGAAATACATTTTGTCAGCTGAACAATCATCATTATTATTATTATTATTAAACAACAGTACAGTCCATTGAACGCATGTACTGATTACCCATCATTCTTTATCTTCTGACACACCACTGCTTTGCCAAATGAGAGAAATGGTAGGAAACACTGATTATTATAAAGTGAAAGAAAAATAAATGCCTTAACTTTAGTGTCATGCTCTACAAGATTAAGATAAATGAATCTAGAGTTATTCAGAACAAGGTCCACTGAATCATTCATTAAGTAATCAGGGCCAATTCTGCCTTCATCTTGACTACTGTGCAAGCCTGTGTTTGTTAAATGAAGCCAGTTGCTTCTTCAAACGAGGGCAACTTCCTATCCTGTAAGCTTTCACAAGACAACCCGACACCCATCTGTTTGTCTCTTTCTCTCCTCTCTTCCTTCCTCTCTTTACCCTTGAACTGAAATAGATCCAGAGAGATATTCAATCATTTAAATGGTGGACACCTCTTATTATATGCATGGTTTAAATGGTTAAAACAGCATTTATGTGTTAATCGTTCAGAGCTGATGTAATGCCAGATAATAAATTATATTGAAGCCCGTTTCAAGGAAATTATCTATTTTTTTTTATGACAATTAAGTACATTTTCCCCTCTGACTTAATAATTACATGTAAAAAAAAAAAAAACTATTCTAATTGTATGTATAAAAATAAATATGAACTCAAAAAAACTTTCATACACAACATAGTGTGAGTGTATAATGCAGTGCTTAAAAGTCACATTTCTGGATGCATTGCATTCAGAGTACAAAAACTTTCCTTATGATCGTAAAATACTGTAGATTTCATGAAACACACAATACTCCTGTGCAGCGAAAGGTCTGCAGGATTAGCTGATCTGAAACATGCACTCCGAATGCAAACAGGAAGGCTGTTTCAGAGTTAAATATGTCAACGTAAAACAGTTTGCCAGAATTGTAAACATGGTTTTGGATACGCTTCAAGATTCTCCTGTGTTGAGATGATGCCGGGTGTGTTTTGGTAGTGAGTTTAAACAGGAAAGTGGAAGAAGGGCGAGATCAAGCATTAAAATCCGACCCAGACATTTGAATTTCTCTGACCATAACTCACCTTCATATACCACAGATGGTTTTGTTACAACCACAACCTATAAGCCACCTTCTCTCGTTCAATCCTCCTTCCTGTTCTATAGGAAATAGTTCATTTCACCTGAGAATGCACATATATATGTTTGTCTGGAAATTAAATAGACATTAGTTTACCCCAGTTGTTGATGAAATGTTCAGTGTAACCAGAAGTAGTCATCTACAATACAAACCACAAGAGAAACAGTACCTCAAGTGCCCTACAGAGGGCGATACACACCGGCTCCAGTGCAATGCGAAGACGGTGTTCAAAACAACATAGAAGCATACTTCTATTTCTCCAGTATATAGTATGTAATTATGTACAGTATGCATGGAATACATGTTTGCCAAAATGTGTATTTTTAACTGAGCCATGCAAAGAAATACTGTATACCTTCCATATTCAGTGGACATTGTGTCTTCTCGTCTCATTAATTGTTAAGACGTTTTTAGAATTATTTATTATTAAACTTTCAATAAAAGCAGATTTAAATAAAAGTGTTTTTGAGATGATAGAAAGATGTACCATACTGAGGTCACGTTACTAGTGTAGCTCTGTTTGAAACATTCAGAATTGCAGATTGTTTTACATACACTATTATTCAAAAGTTTATTGTCAGTCAGAGTTTTTAATGTTTTTGAAAGCAGCCTCGTCTGCTCACCATAGGTATATTTATTTGATCAAAAATACAATAAAACAGTAAAATTGTGAAATATTAATACAAATCAAAATAACTGCTTTCTATGTGAATATATTTTCAAATGTAATGTATTCCTGCAATGCAAATCAGCATCATTTCTCCAGTCTTCAGTGTCACACGGTCCTTCAGAAATCACTCTAATTTACTGATTTGCTGCTCAAGAAACATTTCCGATTATTATTAATGTTCAAAACATTTTTCAGTGTTTACTGTCACTTCTAATCAATTTAAAACTTACTGATCCCAAACCTTTGAACAGTAGTGTACTATTATTAAAATGAGTATGTACTGTACATTATAGAAAGCAGTGCACTAGTAGTTCTTTCCAAACATAGTCAATTAATTGAAGCAGACGCGCAACAAAAATGATATAAACACGTGTGTTGAGGTATGATTTTTTTTTATGTGAATAAACCCACACTCACTAAAAACCAAACACACACACACACACACACACACATAGTGTGAATATACAGCTCAGCTCACATCAGTCAAATTCAAAACAATCATTAGTACCTTTCAAAATCATTGACCGTCCAGATGCATCTGAGCACAGTAAATGATGTGTGAGAAACCTTTAGTTGCATTCATCAGGCAATACCAGCATTTATCAATCTTTCCTGTATCACGTTTGACACATCCAGCAGTTTTATATACATGTACAGCTTTGTATTGAACTGCTTTGCACAGATTAGATCGACATTAGACTCCTGTTACAGACGCCTGTGAAGTGTGACGCAGGCCTGTGGTCGGGTGACGTCGAGGTCTGACGCTGGAAAAATACTCCCGGGCTTTTGTCTGCACAATAATGACTCTTCATTTCAGGTGGCACTTGAGTTGAAACATGAGACTTTGTTTCGGCCTTTCAGGCCACTTGAAGATTCACCTGGTTCCAGGTGAAAGGTCACATGAAGGGATCTCCCGGCCCAGAGCGGCTCCAGGTGTTGAAGCATTTCTTTTTCCTGGATTGTTTTCTCTCTGTCCTGATACGGTTGATCTGCCCATCACAGGGAACACGAGTCCTGGTGGCCATCTTGAATCCGTCTGTGCCTCGTTTCGAGAGAGAAGCTGTAGGGGTTTCTTTAGGGTATTATTTGAATAAAGGCCGTTCGTGGTGGTGCAAGTCACAATCCAATTTCCGAATCCGTCCAAAAACTCCGGGTGCGTGCCTCTCGCCAAAAAGCCTGACTCTGTAATGAGAAAGAGTTGAAATCATTTATGAGGGAACAGTACTGGCGACGGCGCTGTCGCAAATCATTTCAGCCGACATTTCTATCAAAACAGCCGCTTTCATCTTTATCTTTTCCTGTGGGTTGAGACATTAACTGATTCTGATGTCATAAACTGTCTCCACTGAGTAATTAAGTGACTAGTTAATCAGGCTGCCTGGGTAATACCATGTGACGGTGGAATTATGGGATAGGGACTGCTGGTAAATTTCACAAATAAACAGCAAGCAACTCATCGAATGAACATGAAAGTTTCGTGAAACACTAGCAAAGTATTTCCTTGTGAAATATAGCGTACTGCTCTGTTTTATGACTCTGAGAAATCTTTGTAAAGGTGGGAGATGTACGAGTGTTAGCTGGGCCTGCTTCCACTGGAGGGGAATCCCTGGTGCAGTGTCGTACCTCTGCTCCGCTGTGTTCAGACAGAGGCCAGGGGTTTGTTTACATGTAGTGCCACTGACTCTCCAGCCCCATGTTCACTCCCCCAAGACCACCCAGAGCCGCTGAGAGACAGACAGACACAGACAGAGAGACTTTAATTTCTCAGCTATTATGTGTTCACTACATGTGACACTGGACTACAAAACCTTATGTCTTAAGTGTCAATTTATCGAAATTGAGATTGATACATAATCGCAACGTGGAATAAATGATCTTTCCATTGATGTATGGTTTAATAGGATTGGATAATATTTGCCCGAGATACAGCTATTTGAAAATCTGGAATCTGACGGTGCAAAAAAATAAATAAATTGCCTTTAAAGTTGTCCAAATTAATTCTAAGCAATGATTATTACTAATCAAAAATTACTTTTGATATCTTTACACCAGAAAATTTACAAAATATCTTCATGGAACATGATCTTTACTTAATATCCTAATGATTTTTGGCATAAAAGACAAATCGATAATTTTGACCCTTATATTGTATTCTTGGCTATTGCTAAAAATATACCCCAGCGACTTAAGGTTTTGTCCTCCAGGATTTACAAATAATATATTCACAAACACATCGACCAACAGCCTTGACAATGGATCTTTCGCATTTTATTTTCAAATGTTTCTGGTGAATTTTGAATAAAACTGTGCATACTTATCTAATTATTATTGATAACAATATTTGAATTATATATATATTCTGTAAATCATAATACAAATGTATGATAGTCATTAATTTTTTGCTTAAAAAATTTAATGAAATGAAAAATAATCCAAACAGGACACATTATTATTATATTGTATAATAAAAAAATCACGCTGAATACAAAAAATGTATTTTGTCTGATGCTCGATTCTTTGAAAAATATGAAATTCAAGAGAACAACGCTTATTTGAAACAGAAATCACTTAACATTAACATTTATAAATGTCTGTCCTGACACTTTTCAATTGAATGCAAATATTTAGACAGGCTTGATGTACCTGGGGGTCTGATGCCCATGTGCGACTGCCCCTCCATCACAAAACCACCCACCGGCTGACCATCAGGAGTGTACGGGCCACCGTGACCTACTGCACACACACACACTAACATGTTTACACACTTATATTACACAAAAGACAGTTAAGAAGGTCAGACATTACTACGCCAGCCGCTTCCCAGAGGAAATGTGTAAACAGATGCGATGCTAATAACACTCCCCTTTCCAGTTCCCCCAGAAAAGTTTGACAAAATGATTTCGTAAGCATCTGTTTGGATGGATGTCTTTGAGATTCATTGCAAACAGCAAGCCTTAGTCCTCACCAGACCAACATGCATCAGACTTCACCCTGAGGTGAGCGTGTGTGTGTGTGTGTGTGTGTGTGTGTGTTCATCCTGAAATACATTTTAGGGGCAGTTCATGCATGCACATGTTCTTGAGTTTAAAAATAGCACAACATATGTTTGAAGATATATGTTTGGTCCATCGTTTATCATTATTAGCATGTTTGGAAATTGTTTTAAAACGCTTGCACACTAAAAACTTGAATTTGAGCCATGGTCTTAAAAACTTGATGCTCATGGCACAAAATACAGTTTTTTTTTTAAATGTAACGCAACAGCCAATTTCATTCATCTCACAAATATTTGCACAGACCAGTAATTAAAATATAGTGCAGATGGAGCGCGAGAGCACATCCTGGATGAACGGCACTTCAGTGTGTGCTCTGAGAACTGAAAATAAAAAGATGTGGGTCAGTTTACAAGGCACTTGCCTGCGCGGTTGGACTGGTCGATCATCGGCTGGACGATTCTTCTCCTGGCGTTGATAAACCTGATGAAGCAAAGGAAAGAACAGGGGTGAAAACAGTACAAACATTTAAAAAAAAAAAACAATAAAAGCAGATTTAAGTTTTATTAGCGCTGCTGGCTTCTGTCAAAGGCAAACATCATTAAAATTATTGCTCATACTTATGATTATGGATTTGAACAAACCCAGAGTATGAAACTTTGGCGTGTAACTCATCCAGCACCGTTTGTGCTCCAGACATGAATGATTCCTCAAATCATGCAGCTTATTAAGTCTCAAATGATCAAATTCATGACTTTTGCCTGGTGGATAAGAAAATGGATGAAAACTCCAATAGACTATGGACCGAAATAACAGAGATGAGAGAGTTGTGCCAGTTAGAAACACCACATCAACCGTCCACAACATCCTATCGGTGGCAAATCTTTAGTACACTATTTTAACACAGAACATAAATAAACACGTTCCACAGACCTTCAATGCTTTCTGCATTTATTCCCATGCTACGCTTGACCTTTGACCCCCTGACTCAATGACCTCACACCCCGGGCAGCGCCGCAGCTCTGCTCTTTCTCAGCCTAAAAAATTCCCCGTGACCTCTGTCCGGCGAGTGCCAGGGCACAAGTCCACATGATTAATGAGCGCTCCGCGTCACCCCAGGTGCTTCGCTTCCATTTCAACCTTCACAAAGGAGGGGAAGTTCTACTTTTAATTCATAGGAAGTGAATTACACACGGTGTCACGGTCTGAGATGATAAAGACCATACGACATTAGAGTCATGGGTGAGGAGAAGACTGACTTTAGACTAAATGCTCACAGTATTCCATTATTGCAAAAAAAGAGGAATTTAAGGAATAAAGTCTCATTTTCAGAGAATATATGATTTATTGTTTTAAGAATAAATCTAACAAAAGTTGATAAAAAAAACACTCTTATGAAGTTTTTCTTAGAAAACTGATTTTTTTCTTAAGTATGTGATAGAAAATCGTACTGGAAGAAAGATTCTGATACAACAACAAGGATGCATTAAATCGATCAAAAGTGACAGGAAAGACATTTATAATATCACAAAATATTTATGACGAACAAATCTTGAAAAAAAATTTTCACAAAAATTTGAAGCAGCACAACTGTTTTCAGCATTAATAATGATCAGAAATGTTTCTTGAGCAGCAAATCTGAATGATTTCTGAAGGATCATGTGACACTGAAGACAGAATAATGATGCTGGAAATTCAGCTTTGATCACAAGAATAAATTAAATTAAAATAGAAAATTATTTTTAATTGTAATTTTACAATATTCTATTCAAATAAATGCCTTGGTGCACATTAAATACATAATAAATGCATCTTCTGTTTCCCAAGCATCCTACTATTCACATTACAATGTACTGTACATTGTGCATTGGATTCTTAAATACACAAAACTTTATTAAAATATATGGAGATCACATGGAAAAATAAAATTGGCAATTAAAATGTATGCTTTATAGGATGTTATGCTAAATTGTACATATAATTTTGCACATCACAGCTTGAGGAGCACAATAAAGCAGAGTAAAGCCAGAGATTAAGATGAAGAGCAGCGTCAGAGGTCCAACATTCGGAGCAGGTACTATAAACACTTTAGTGAGGTTGTTGAGGGCGAGCATCTCCCTCAGCTCCGCCCGTTAGGTGACCAATCAGAGATAAGAGCCATATACCCAGCGGGGACGGACCCGTCCCACTCTTTAAGGGGGTTAAAAGCTGACCCCTCATTGAACCCCTCTTCTCACCACGAGCCCAAGTTTACGAGCTTCATGCCTCTGCCTGTTCACTCCAAACACACACACACACACTCGTACACGGCCCAACACGCACGCCAAACACATAACAACACTACGCAGCCAGTCAAATATTTGGGGGCCCTTTCTGGTGCACAAGGGAGCAAAGAAACACATAGTACCTTCACTCCAAAATTCAACACGGAGCAAACCTGCTGACCTATATATATATTACTGTATTACTGTATACATCCAAAAATATGTAAAAGAATAAATATATTTGAGAAACATACATAAAATTATAATATACATTTATAAATAATATGACTATATTTTAAACAATACAAATATGATAATAATATAATGATAATATATTATACATAAAAAATGTTTTTAGTATATATATATATATATATATATATATATATATATATATATATATATATATATATTCACATTTCTTAAATATTTATATATTTAAATATATACTTAAAACAATTTTATTTATAAAATGCTAAAATATATATTTTTAATAAAATAATAAATTACACATAATATGTATTTTTTATGTGTGTGTGCATATGTGATATATTTTTCAACAACAAATTCAACAACAACAAAGTGTTCTTTTAGTCCGACTGTATTGTGAGTTCATTTGGAGGACAGTGTGTGTGTGTGTGTGTGTGTGTGAGAGAGAGAGATAGAGAGAGAGTGAATGTGTGTGTATGTGTGTCTCCACGTTTAAATAAACCAGTCCAGCTGTTCCCAGTGATAATTTCTGTTTAATTTGACAGCAGCTCGTTTTCACCCCTCTCGTTCCCTCATCAGTTTCTCTGCGCTCCAGAGCTGCAGACATACACACGGCACTTTCTGCGCTCTGTTTGTGTTGGGCTTTGAAGAGCACCTAATGTATTTTCACTCCGGTGATTAAAATACTAATCAGTTGTCATTTTGATTATGAAGGGCTCTGGAGGTCTAGATTTTGTTTACAGTGATGAGCCCAAAGCCAAAGACGAGAAAATGTTCGGCCAATTAAAATGTACCTCATGTAATAAAATCTGCTTTTATTAGTCACTGAAATTATTCGATGTGACGGAATAAACTTGATTACACACAGTACAAAATGTATATTTTTTAAACATTAAATAAATGTATATATATATATATATATATATATATATATATATATTTATTTTTTCAATATATTTATTTTTCAGTCAACTAGTGCTTCTCAACTGGAGGGTTACAAGGAGTGTGTGGATTATTAAAGGAATTTCTGCTTGAAAACCCCCCACAAATGCTTAAACTAACCATGTAATCGTGCATGGTTAGGATAGCAAAACAGATATGCTTATCAGCTTAAAAGTTGATATGGAGGAGAAAACGCTTCCTATATATTGCTGTTGATGGCCAAGGCTGTCAAACGCATATTTCTCTGTAAAATCTCGGCAAATACGACAGATGCAAACATGGACAGGCCGCATGTCGTGCCTAAAAACATGGACAAACCTAAGCAAGCTCAAAAAATATGATCCAGAATGCATTAAGTTAGGGTTCAGTTGCTGCAAGCGTATTCATTGTAAGTGGCAACCACAATGTGTTTTTGTGTGGTGAAAGACTGGCTGCCGAGAGCATGAAGCCATAGAAATACAAGAGACATTTAGAAACCAAACACTCAGACTATAAAAACAAGCCTGTTGAGTTTCTTTAAACTGTCTGTCTGTCTATCACAGAAATGAATACTTTCATTCAGCAAGGATGCATTGAATCGATCAAAAGTGGCAGTAAAGACAATTATAATGTTATAAAGGTTTCTATGTGAAATGAATGGTGTTTTCACTTACCAGTTGTTGACCTGCAGGATGGTGAGTCCAGTGTCCTGGGACAGCTGCCTCTTCTGTTCCTCAGACGGGTACGGGTGCTGCGAGACACATTTTTAAGATTACATTTGACATTTTATTTTTGATCGAATGAATTCAGCCTCGGTGAGCATAAGATACTTCTTTCAAAAACATTTAAAAACCATAATTATTGAAACGGCACACCAATCAATAGGACTTGAAGAATCAGGTTCCAGTTGCCATTGTTCCTCTGTTAAACTGTGACTGTATTGTCTTTGCATGTGCAGCTAAACAAATGCATTGTGTTTCTTGGCAAATAAAGCCTTAGACTCTAAAGGAAGCCCCATGCGCTCATCGGAGAGCTGCCAGCTGGGATTTAGACACCAAGCCACAAAGTAATTACAAATTGCTGTCCTGTAACCAATGGTGATGGCTTTAGCAATCACCAAAGCCTTTCTCTAGACCCAGAAGATAGGCACACAGTGACCGAGGAGGTCTCAACCTGTAATTAGACAACAACTGATCCCGGGTCAGCCATCTAAAGATTAACGAGATCTAAGAATAAAGAGGCGTGCATATTAAACTGATCCTGAAGCAGGAGTTTTACAGCAGCGACTATAAACACCTCACCCATGAACGACTCTCTCTTAACACCTGTTGCACGCTGAGAGCTCTGCTAGCAAATGGTGGGTAACTTTACGAGCGAGTGAGCCATGCTGGCTGGAGGTGTGTGTGCGTGTGTGTGTGTGTGTGTCCTGTGAAACTCAATGAAGAGTTAAAGGTGTGTGTGGGGTCATTAGCCTGTTTACAGAGGCAGTAAAACTGTTAGGGCTCTAATGATCGGTAATTCAGGGTGAACGGTATTTAAAAAGACTCTAAAACACACCCAGCTTCACCCGCTGCAGCTGTGTGTGTGTGTGTGTGTGTGTGTGTGTGATGGTCTCTGTATTGTACTCAAACACTGTGTCTAGACTTTAGACTAAACTCTACCTAAACTCTAATATACCAGTGGTTCAACGGGGAATATGGTGGGGGAAAAAAACAAAGCTAGATGCAAATAATAAAATGTAAAAATCGGTCATAGCTAATATAATACTTTTAAATATTTTGGGGCATTTACTATGTACATATATGAATGAAGATATTAAACATTAATGTATTTTACTTAAAAAAAAAAATTAATAATTGCATATATTATTTTTTTCACAAATATGTTTTTTAAAAAAAATAATAATTTTGGGGCATATATTTTTCATATTAGTATTATATATTAAATCTATAAATATATCATATTATATATTAAGTATATAAAGTGACACACTAATATTTAAACAATGTGTGTGTTCCTGTGGCTCAGTGGAAGAGTATTGCATTTGTAATGCAAAAGGTCATGGGTTCCATTCCCAGTGAACACACAAACTGGTTAAAAAAAAATGTATAGCCTGAATGCACTGTAAGTTGCTTTGGATAAACACATCTGTTAAAATGCGTGAATGTAAATGTTAACACACATAAAGTATAATAATTAAGAGCTGATACATAAATATATCTTTTATTAAATATAATTCTATATAAATACAAATTTAGATCTGAATTCTGAATTAAACATATTTGAGAATATATATATATATATATATATATATATATATATATATATATATATATATATATATATATATATATATATATATATATATTTGTATTTGTAATTTTTTTATGAATATATAATTTCATATATAAAATGTATATATTGTTATATTCCTGATTATTGTCTATCCTTTTTTTTTTTTTTTGGTATAAAATACAACTTAATAGCTACTTTTACTGAATTTAATGTAGCTGTCTCAGAGTCACCAGATCCTTCAGCTTCACAATCAGCAGGATTCTGATGGATTCAGCTGTCAGCACTCATCAGTCTCAGTATATAAACACCTTCCCATCACCACCTCAGTGTCTGCTCTTGTTGTTCACTAGCATGCATCAACTTACCTGCTGCTTACCTGCTCTACCTATACCTGTTCGTCTGATCCTTACCGTGTTGTCTGTCATCATCGTCTCTCTTCATCCCAGCACACTGTCTCAGCCTCACCATGCAAAGTGACCCACAGTGACTATTCAGCTAAATCTATGCTCAAGACTCTCAGCCATTTGATCTCACCTGTGATCATCGCTTGCTCCTCTCCTGAAGCCTGTAATCAAGCTCTATTAGATGTCATTTACCTGTGTTGTCTCCTATTGTTTGCTCACAGTAGTACTTTCTCAAACGGATAGCTTTATAGTAGCTGTACTCTAAATTACGAGTAGCTTGTTACTTGACAAGCTAATATTAAAAGTAGCTTCTCCGACACAGGTTTTCATTTTAAAAAGACGTTCCTGCAAAGACCCAGCAGGCCGACTGTGATTTTCATTAACTTTGCAGTGCATCCCAAAGTGAGCCTGACTTCAGCGTCCGACGGTTCTCCGTTTCATCTCTACGTCTCCTCCTCGCCTCCCTCCCCTCTGCGTTTACCAAAAAAGTCTGGCTGTGATGAATCACCTCTCCTTTCTTTCATTCTCCCCAGCATTTTTCTTTTCTGCATCCCTTTCTTTTCATGGGCAAGGACGGAAATTCCCTGTAGGTCTGGCAGAGCCCAGGTCCCCAGGAGGAGCTGTCAGAGCCGTAATGGATGGTGTTTTGATAACAGCGAATTCGACCCTGGAGAGACCCTGGGTGGGGGGGGGGGGACCCCAGCAGATCCATCTTCACACAACATGCCCGTGCAGTTCGGCTAAATGAAGTCTGGGGCCCTCCCCGCCCCCACTGCAGCCTCATTTTTTGGGACTGACGTTAATTGCGGCTCCCTCATTACAAACAAATGCTCCGGTGCTTCAAAGGAAAACTACGCCTGTGGAGAAACCGGCTAAAACAGTGGCATGAACAGCCTAGAAATAATACAAGCCATAAACAAAAGGCACGTACAGGTGGACGTTAAATAAGTGAAATCTCTGTATTCCCCACTGTCTCTTTCATATATGTGCAATGATGTAATTTTCATGCTTGGGTAAAAAAAAAAAAATTTGCATGAAAATGACATCATTGCACAGTGAAATCCAATACTCATTTCTTGCTAATTTTGGGCTGCTGATTCCAGAAATAGTGCTTAATTTTACTCAAGCACGCCACACTTTCTCACAAAATATGTGGCTTTTCTGCTTTCAACATTCATTTGTAAGTGGTATATATATATATATATACCATTTATATTCTAAATATTCATTCATATTTTTATGGAAAAACTGTCCGTTGCAAAGAATTTTGTTGATATTTTTGAACTAAGCATAAACAAATTAAGTAATATTAGGCCAAGTCACTTATTTTGGCCAATCAGCAGATTAAAAAATTAAAAATAATTCAAATCAGCTGATTTTTTTTCAAGGTACAGATCCAAGCCTGCATATTTTTGGGACACAAAACTTCATGCAATACAAGCAACAATGAACCGTCCAAAAAATAATAATAAACACTATATAAGTAGTCATAATGACTCATGTATTATAAAAAATGGCAGCATATGGGTCTTGGGCAACAGTAAGAATGAAGAAAATAATGACTGGGTGAACTATTCCTTTGGTCTGCGCTGCAGCAGAATTAAAGGGTAATCAGTGAGCGGAGGTCACATTTATGACTGACAAGCACGAATATGGAGATTGGAAATGATCAGAGCCTGGGAAGAAGGGGCAGGGTGGAAAACATGTGAATTAAGCTTTGCTTGTGCTTCTCGCTTTTCTAAACTTCAAACAGAAGGATGCAGTAATGTCTGCGATGGCGCTGCATTGTGTTTGTGTGGCTGCTGGAGCTGAATGGATCAGGCAACTGTACGGGAATAAAGGTTGGGGGCGCGTTCTTTTACACCCATGACCTTTGACCCCCTAATGATCTCAGGGAATGTTGTAATGTCATCTATCTGCATGCTAACCACCTTATTCGGCGCCTGAAGGAAAGCCCTCAGTTCTAGAATCCACAGTCTGTTTCATTATTTGCCTCCAAATCACAGTGAAGAGTGTTTAGGTGTTTGTGTGCCGCTACAAAATATCTTTACAATAGTGTTATAAATATGTACTATTACCCTGCGACTGTCATATAAATATATTAACACCTCTTGGACTCTATTCATTTTTTTATTTTATTTTTCCAGCATGTGCATATTGTATTGACTCCTCTGTGAGGGATATTTGTGATTCTGCCTATTTGTAAAATTTAAGTATTTGATTTTATTTACCGTTCAGTGGTTTTGGATGAGTTTGGGACTTTTTCTGAATGTAAGAAGAACAGAAAAAAAGTTTAATTTATGAAATATTATTTAAATTCTAAACAACTAAGTTATACGTGCATATATATTACAATGTAATTTATTCCTGTGATCAAAGCTGAATTTTCAGCATCATAACTCTTCAGTCTTCAACACATGAAACATAAATCTTTTGAAATGTTATAAATGTCTTTACTGTCACTTTTGAACAATTTACTGCATCCTTACTAAATCAAAGTATACATTTCTTTAATGAATATATAAATAAAAATAAATAAATCTTATTGAGCCCAGACTTTTGAATCAATATAGCAAATATATATATATATATATACACACACACACACACACACACACACACACACATATATATATATATATATATATATATATATATATATATATATATATATATATATATATATATATATATATATATATATTTCAAGTATACAAAGATGGCCCCAATTTTTTTTCTACCAATATTTTCATATATATATATATTTTTTTTAAATATAAATGTATATTTTAAAATAATTTAATATGTATATTTTGATTAAAATATATGCAGTGATTACAGTCAAGCACATGTTTCAGTAATATGAAAGCAAAAAAAAAAAAACTTCTAAAATTGCTCAGGCAGCTTTGTATTTTTCTGCTTCACATCTGCTGTCAAGAAGGGAACAAACTACCCACTAATTACCCAATCCAAATCACAGCCTTTATGTGGGATGCATTTGAGCTAGTGTTTATGAGGCAGTGCTATTTGTTTGGAAGGAGATTCAACAAGTTTCCAAATGAGAGAGGAGCAAAACGAAGATTCAGAAATGTCTGTTCAATTCTCTGAAAGCAGTATCACTGATTATATATTCAAGACTAGAGGGGGAGGGGGAGGGGCTCTGAGTCGTACCCGCCCACTTTACCATGAAAACCATTAACACACTGTACACATGACAACAGTAAGGAACCCTGCCTGTGTTTCATCCCAATATATTGTTACACTGCTCATTAGTGCATCTTTCTGTGTGTGTGTGTGTGTGTGTGTGTGTGTGTGTTTGTGTGTGTGTGTTCACTAACTACCCTCCAGGCACTGTGGGAGCGTCACTGAGCTTGAAATAATGTAGCCGTGCAGGTACAGACACGCCACATGAGCTTCTTGTCTTGTTCTGTGCATCTATAAGCTGTTTTATAGGTTTATATACATATACATACATATATACATGCATTTAACTTGGACTACTTTCATTATCGTCAATGTAGTTGAGTAACTATTTCTGAAAGCTGTAATTATTCCATTTACATTGACGTTGCAAACATTTTAATTACTTTTGGCCTTGGTTCAGCCCATCTGGTTTGGTTTTGATAAGAGCTTGATTTGTGTTATCATTGGGAAAGCAGAGAGGTGTTTTACCGTGAGGTTCTGGAACAGCCATGCCCTCATGATGTTGGTTGCCACTTTGGGAAAAATGCCTCTTTTCTTGTTGTTCTTCCTCTCTTTATCAGGGTCTTCCTCTTCTCCTGTGCTTGGAGAGGCAACACTCTGATCCAGAAAGTCACCTGGAGAAAAGAAAACAATTACAGGTTTAACAGATTTGAGTGACAGTGTCCAGATCATTTTTTTATATATATATTTGCATTGGCTGCATTTTGCTTTTTCACATTTTCAGATCATTTAAAAGGGCGTTCATAAACCTTCTAATGAATGCAAATGCACATTTAGATTGATGTTGTTGTTTTTTTCTATTAAAGTACATCAGAAGTACTTCGTTTTCATTCATCATAACTTGAGCATGACGCTGTGAATGTCTTTCAGCACAACAGAATAATCACATTATTTTCTATTATGCTTTTATTATAAATAATAACAATTATAAAACAGTAACTTTCAAAGCTAGAAATGTCCTCCTTTGTGAAAATTACCATTTATTGTAAATAACAAGAAAGAAACCCACATTGTTTCAAACTTGTTGTCATGTCAGACAGAAAAAAAAAACTGCACTGTGAAAAGTATTAACCTGCAGCTGTTGGTATAAATCAGGATAATTCAATGATGTTCAACCATATTTTTGACCTGAATAAAAGCAGTTAATTTAGATGTTACCAAAAACTGACATAAAAAGTAAAAATGCATGGCCCCTTTAAATTCAGTCTAAAAACAAGCAAACTACAAAATGCATAACAAATGTTTCCAGTATAAAATATCTTAACCGTTAACTAGCTAAAAGCATACAGGCTCTTTACTTTTATGCATTAAAAAATGCAATGAAAATAAAATGTTAGCTATTTTTGAAAACAAACTTGACATAAAAAAGGAAAAAGGTTTGACATGGCCCCTAAAATAAAGAAAATCCTCATGCAAATGTTACAGTTTTCCTAAAAGCCTATTGGCAGCCCTTTAGGTTTATGCATCAGAGTCAAGCAAATGTTTACAGTATAAACAACGCTCCAGGACAGACTCAGGCTTCATTGTGATCATTGAACTGTGTGTTTGTCTGTCTGTTGTTTCTCTTTCTCAGGTAGTGAGATATTCTGTCCGAGCCAGACTCACAGCTGCTGCGCTGAGGCACAGCGAACAAAACACACACACACACACACACACACACACACACACAGATGCGGTGCTCTGGGAAGTATGTACTCTGGTTTTATTGGCCATGGTTGGTGCTCAGAGCAGAGGAGCCAAGAGAAGAGTCTTTATATCCATCATGCACCATTTCCTGTCCAACACACATCCACACACACACACAAGCGGCTGCAGTTATTTAGGAGCAGTCTACCGGTGTGTGTACTTGCATGTTTGTGTGTGCGTGTGTGTATGTATGTCTGAGACCCCTGTGGTGGTGCTAAAGTGTAAATGTATGCTAGAGATGACAAACCTGCAGCAGATCTGTTTCACTTGGCACATAGCAAGACCTTCGCAAACACTGGTGTGTGTATCTGTAGCGTGGCGTGTGAGTGTGTTACCGTGCTCGCTGCTGTTGTCTCCATTGTGTGAGCCGTGGCGTCTGCCACCGGCTGCAGGAGCCTCAGAAGAATGAACAGATGCAGCGTCGTCCTCCCTCCAGAACGCCTAGAGAGAGACGGACGGAGAGAGAGACAGGTAGACAAAGTAATAAGCTGCGGTCAGCATAATATAGGATTGGTTAAGTACAGTATAGCAGTGCATACCAGAGGCGTGCTGTAAGGAGTAATACAGAACACATGCTGCAAGAGCAAACAGTTGAAAAGCTCTACAGACTGCTGTATATAAACACACGTGCGCGTGCACGCACAAACATCTGCGCAGAAGTTATAAGACAAACAAACGCACTCACATACACGCACAGGATATTTTGAAAACCCATCTTGTTGGCTTCAACCGACCGAATGAAGCGGATGGATACGGGCCGGGATGCTGATTGGTCAATTGAGCATTTGAACTGTGCTAAAATACATAATATAATATAACAGCTATGACGTGAAACACCTGTGCATCTGGCCAGTGTGTATATGACACATACTGTAGAGACTAAATATGAACGCTACATGTCAGCGGAAAAACTGAATATTTATTATGTTGTAAAGATGCAATCTGATCAGTGTGTTGCTTTTAACTGACACTAAACCTAGAGAGAAATGTCTTAACCATGCGTTGGCAACCGTTCACAAACAAGTGATAAGAACAAGACAGATTAATATTAGACAAGACCGTGGCTAGTTGTCACATTTTTGACTCCAATCATTATTTCTTATAGAGGCATTATTCAATAGATTCAATGTCTATATACAGTATATATACATATACAGTATATATATATATATATATATATATATATATATATATATATATATATATATATATATATATATACAGTACACACACATATACACACATACACACAAAGACATACTATATATATATATATATATATATATATATATATATATATATATATATATATATAACATTTTTTTTTTTTACATTAAAGTATCTTATATCTGCATTCTGAATTGCATGTTATTATTGCATGTTTATTCAGTTATGAGTTGTTTAGGAAAGAAAATGCTTCAAAATTTGGACAAGCTCTAGTGCCAATTGTTCACAGAATAGCTACATAGTTTGTTCTACTCAGAATAATACTTTTCATGAAAAAGGAGATGTTCAGCATCACTGCACAATAAGGAGACACTATCTTGCGACACGCTTACAATAAATCAATATTTTCAACCAGACAAACACAATCCCTAACATTTCAAAACTGCACCATTAAGAGAGATGCACTGCGAGTTATCCTCACATGACACACAATTCACAGAGAACAACAAACATATGTGCAGACAATGCAGTAAACAGACAAACCATGCCTCAGTGATTTGCACACACAGCACACTTAGCAGTGTTAATGAACTCTGATGGATTATTTACACATCATTAACACTTCCCAAGTTTGCTGCATTTATATATATATTCTGAAATAACAACATATATTTATATGTTTTTTTATAAGTAGGCATTTTAAATCCTTGAACTTTAGTGACCATAGTTCAGATGTTTAACACCAACAGTTAGGAAGACTTGTTATCTAAAACATTTTGATTATACTTCTCCCCATGCAATAGAAATTAGAAGAATGGGAGTTTTAATTAACCTGCTTTATAAAATCAAAAATGTCTTTTTAATCTCTTTAAAAATGTAAGGTGAAAGGTTTGTTCATGTTTCTCTGTCAGTATTCAAATGAGCAACATATAATCTGAATTATCATATGATCTGTAATCATTTTGTGGGATTTAATCAAGCATGACACTATAATGTGAATGGTTACGTTTCATTTAACCACAAAAGAGCAAAATTGTTTCATTATAAAATGACAGAAGATTGATTATCTGCTGTTATTTAATATATATGAGGGGGACAAATAGTCTGTGGCGTATTGTATCACGTGAAACAGGAGTTTCAGGCCTCCCCCACAAAAACAATCTCTCCAGATAGTGTTTCAAGTTTACTTTGTTACTGTATTCGAATGGCTGACAACACTGAAATTATACATTAAAACTATATTAACCTATTACAGAGAGAGTATATTTTAAGTGCCTTAAGGTTTGCTGCTGTTTTATTTGTTTAGTTTTCTAAGGTAAAAAATTTAATTTTTAAATGCACAAATATTCAAAATAATTTCTCAAAGAATCTGCATGCATAATAAATATATAAACAAATTACAAAAACGCTTAAAATAGGTTTCACATCAGCTGCCCATTTGTTGGGAAAAAAATAACTTTTCACAGCACAGAACTCATATATACCTATATATATATATATTATATTATTTATGGTTTATGTAAGCGTCTACTAAACTTTTAATATAACAAGTAAATTAACTTTTTCTTTACAGGGACTGTATATAGCAAGAATATACAGCACTGCCTGTTCAAAAGCATAGAGAAGCAGACAGACTTGAGCTAAGGACTTGCCGGGTCTGTCCCGCCTGGAGTGCGTGTAAATTCTTCTCCATCAGATCTGGATCCCCCCTCTTTATCATCCACCATCAGATCAGTGGGCATCTTTCCCTTCAGACAGCTGATGTAGCGGTGACAGAAATTGTCACACAGCTCGTGCACCTACGACAAGGACACATTTATCATCAATGATCGGCCAATATGTTATTTGCATGTATAGGCCTACGTCACTCATAATAATAAAAGGCTAATAATAAAAAATAGGTAAAAGTCCAACCTTCTCTAGTTCGAGCAGATGAAATCGTAACACTTGTATGGCTTGAATCATCTAAAATAAAACGACACATCACATCACAAAAAATGTTTTGTGATTATAGTTTCATTTTATCCAGCAATAAGAATGAAACTGTTTAAGGGAAAAATACTAGAAATTGATTTTAAAAGATTTCAAACCACAGGGCGACCTACCAAATTATCCAAGTCTGGATTCGACGAGAAGAAAGGTTTTTCTGCTCTTATCTGAAATTAAAAAATAGCGCTCGTGTCGTTAGTGCATAATAACGAGGCACGAAGAATAACTCGGACTGCGTTGTTGGTTGCTTATATCAGAAGGCCTGCAGTTTTTTATTGTTGTATTAAAGCATTGCTAGACCTGACCTGCTTTGAAAATACTGTGATATCTTCGTCAAAGGATTCAGACGAGCAGACGTCTCCGGTCACTCCGCTTTCTCTCGGAGTACAAGTCGCTAATTCACATTTTTCGAAAACTAGTGCAAGCAGAGGAAAGAGAGGGTGCCTGAAAAACAAAAACACATTTGGTGGAGTTTATAGCCTTTTTGTGGCGAAAATAACGATTTGCCTCAAGCACAGGACATTCAGGCTCGAGGCCCTGTCTTTCTCTCAACTTTTTCAATAACAATGAAATGAAATATAGGCCTATATTATTATGTAAAAAAATAAAATAAAATAAAAAAAGGTTTATTTTTTATTTTTAGGCTTTATGCACCAATTATGGTTGTGACAAACGAAGTTCATTCTGGCATTGCTATCGTTAAAAACTGATGATGATAGGAGGGAAATAAAAGTTAATTTTCGAAAAATGAAATAAAATAAAAATAAAAATCCCACTGTCTACAAATAAACATTTCCACTAATACCAGTATTTCAGCATAACAAAGTAGCCTAGTCAAACAGAACATCGTAAAATAATAGCAAAAAATAACTAATTTATTTTTACTTTTAAATTCTACCCAACAGTTTAACTCCTCTTCGTAACAAAAATATACAGGGCTTTAGGCTAGTAATTACATACCCGTAAATTGCGTCTTTATCCCGTTTTAGCGCGTCGTTAACGGGCGACGGGGCACCGGGAGCCGCGGGGTGCGCGTACTGGTGAAGCGGCAGGCCGTGACTCACGTGCACCGCCTGCATCGCTCTGGCCGCGTGAGGATCCCCGTACATCGGAGACGGGATCCCGACCGCATCCATTCCGTAATGGACCAGATCCTCGAACTGAGCAGATGCAAAATGTGAAAGTTAAAACTCAGACTCTGTTGTGTACACATCTTGCAAATGTAGATATACCAGCAGCCAAGGGAGCATGAGCGAGGAACAAAGCTCGTATTTGTTTAAAAGGTAATACATTGAGCATCACAAGCTAATTAACGAAATAGGCTCCACGACAATAGTTTCAACCTTCAAACAAATTAATTACATTTGGATCAGTTCTAATTTCCAGGCTCTGTGTGGCTCTAAATGTGCCAGAACGCACAACGGAAAATATGAATGTGTTGCCATTAGAATACCTACCTTAAAATATTTTCAACACGTTTTACATTTTTAAAAACATGGAAATTTTAAATTCACATCTTTTGTCAAATTCAAATTAAGGCTATAACTTGAAATTACCGTGATATAACAAACCAATATTCGGCCAAAACGATTTAATAAATAAAAATAAAACTGAGTTTTCTTGTTTACGGCATATTACAAATTAACTAGAAATGCATAATATAATTTAGAATTAAAAAGAAGCACTGTTTTAACTGCGTGTAAAAATGATTACTGCAATTACAATCGATGTTTTATAATATTAAATCAGTCTCGGATAAGTAGGCTATCCAACGAGAGAAATATGAGTTATGAACAGGCTGTAAGCATCAAATTACGCTTTTGCCTGTCAGCTATATATGGAATTAGTTGAGATAATAATTGCAAAATAATAATAATAATAAAAAAAACATAAGCCTATTTGAATTAAAAATATATAAATATAATAATAAGTAATGGTTTTAAGACGGAAATGAAAAATGGAGTGCTATGAAAAAAAAAAGGATTTTGGATTGGTTTCACTTGTTGCTGTGTGTATTCCAAAATAAATTTGGTGTTTAAACGCACACATCGTTCATCCGAGGAATTAAAGGGCATCTGACTGTAATTATGTCCATTATCAGCGTCTAAGGTAGAATTAGTCTTGACGGCCACGTTTGAGTGTTTTCTGTTGCGGAGGTTTTTACGCACCCGTTGCGCCATGAGGACTCCGTATCACCGACTCCCTGCTCTCGACGCGTCCGGATCTCCGTGCAGCGAGCCCGGGGAATCAAAACTCTCCCGAACACCCAGCTCAAGTGCCCGTGATGAACAATAACATCGTAATTCACCCAAATACTCCTGGTCAGCTTTCACAACAAACGCAACGCTGTCTATCAGCAAGTAAAAAATCCAGATCTCGACGCTCCGAAATAACCAAAGTGCGCTTCGGATGTCTGCTGTGTTCTTCTATTGCCAATCGAAGATTTGTAGCCAAAGGGTGAAAAGGCAAACTCCATTCGGGTCTTTGATCGCTTGGCTGGTTTATTCTTAATGCAATAACACCTCTATGAGATGTGAGGAGCGTGGAGAGGGAGGACGACGAGGAGGAGGAGGAGAGGGCATTTGGACTTCTTAAAGGAGACGTAAGAGGGAGACCAATGCTAACCCGTGCGTAAAGAGCGCACAACTGTATTCCGAGCATGCAGGCCACTGGAAAAATACAGTATATCGTTAAAAAAAAAACAAATATATATTTTTTTCATTCTTTTTTTATACTTGGACCAACAGTAAGGTAACCAACAGTCTGAAAGTACAAGGTAACAGATGACCAGTTTAGATTTACTAGTGGCAAAGACCAGCTAAAAACCAGTTCGTGTCCCAATACTATATGGAATTAGATTTTTTAAATCATCCTAATAATGGTACATAATGAAACCTGGTAAATGTTTGAACAATTTAGCTTTATTTAGAAGGGAACTGATATATCCAACATTGTTACTATGTACATTTATGAAATTGTGAAAAATTCAAAAACACATAATTGGAACACTATATTGATTTGATTTATTAAATGCATCTTCTAATTTAAATCAGAGAAGGTAAAGAGGTCAGCAGTGATCTAATGTAAACTATATTTATTAATCATCCTTATGACGCCCTCTGCTGGAAGATATGATTTTGAAAAGATTTTCCAATGGACGTGATTACTTAATAACTGCTTAACTTGAAGCTGAAGACTAAATTACTTTCTTTATTTTTGTTGTTATTGAACTTGTATTGTTTGCCTTATAATTTTAACAGTTTTAAATATAAGCTGTTTTACCGAGACTTTTTCTCGTTTATAAAGTATTGAGGAACATTCCACATTCCACGTAATCATCTAATACTCTTTTCCAACAGCTCTTTAAAAAAAAAGTTATTAACGCAAGCGCCTCCTCTCACCATGAGGGGGCAGCAGATGAGCGGCTTTGACTTTGGCCCTGAATTTGGGTTTGGAACACAGCTCACTTTAAAACGGCCTCACTATTCCAACTCTATTTGCCTCTGAGTCTGAGAAACTGGAAACTCCTGATCCAAGTTCAACAACCACCACAATTTACCTGCTTATTTAATCATTGTTTTTGAGACTGACTAGTCAAGATTTAGGACCAATGTATAGGCCTATTACATTCACATTTTCTAAAGAATTGCTTAGAACAATTTATATGTCTCTACAAAACTAAAGATCATTAAATGCTACAAACAGATTATTTGCTGATCAAACTGCAACGGGGATCTAAAAACCAAACTTACCACCTTGAGCTGGTATGGTCTAAGGGGGGCTACCAAATTTTCCCTGTGCCCCTCCATCATCCCCAGGATCCTTAGATTCCAACTTATAAAAAGGGTTCAAGCCCTCGTCCTTTTCCAGAGCAATTATCCGAGGCTTCTGCACACCTCATGTCTGATCGCATTTCAAGATACTGACAATCTCATGAGCAGAAAAAAGATGTAATTATTCTAGTGAAATATGTATTAGTTTTGCTCAGTTATGTATTTTATCAGCATATTGCACTCTTTCTTGTTTTCTATGTAGTTTACATGCACCTTGCAGAATCTGGAAAATACCATTAAAAATTAGGCAACATAAATTGCTTTTGTCTTTTCATTTAGTTCTACCCTGAAGGTTTTTCACATAACAGACATTTACATATGACATTATAATATCTGCATGTACACAAATGAAGGAAGGTTTATATATTGATTAGCAATACTGTGTCGTTATCATCTACAACTTTTGAAAGATCTGTTTTTATTGCAAGTCAAGCCAAGTTTCTTTCTTCTGTTGAGCACACAATAAGATGTTTTGAAGAATGATGGTAGCTAAAGACTCGAAAGCAGCCAATGACTTTCATAGTATATAAAAAAATTACTATGGAAATGAATGGCTACTGACAGCATTTCGGTTATCCCAGTATGTTGCCTTGTGCATCAGTGAATGTTTGCAGTTTTGATCAGGTGACAAAACAGTATTCAAAATTAAGAATCAAGAGTATTAAAAATAAGCAGTGATAAATAAACACAAAATGCATTATTTGTATAATCCCTCTTTTTAAATTATTAACATTTTCCAGATTGTTCAAGACTGACTGTCTCTTTTTCTCTTTGTATTAAATGCATTTTATTTACATCTAAAAACTTAAGTACGAATCAAACTGAATCATTCTCAATTTCTCAATATATATATATATATATATATATATATATATATATATATATATATATATATATATATATAAAATGTATATTATAAAGCTTTCAAATTAAATATAAAGCTTTCAAATTAAACCAAAAACCTCTTATGAATCGAACCAAGTCTGACCAACCACTGCAAAATAATGCTGCCCTATGGTTTTCATGCAGTCTAGAACCGGGTCTGTATGGTAAGTCATTCTCCATAGACCAGCTAAGAACCCTTCTGCCATACTTAAACTGGATTTCCAGCAGTTTGTTCACTGTAAGATTTAAACCCCAGATGCTTTATGGGGAAAGTAATTAGTTATGTATTTTATTAGCATATTGCACTCTTTCTTGTTTTCTAGGATGCCTGTATGTATAGTTGAAGATATAAGTTTACATTCACCTTGCATTCGTTTAGTACTTCCCTGAATAAGTTTTTCCACATAACAGACATTTACGTATGGACATCCACCAAGACATAATAACATTGTTCACTCTCTGTATTTAAACCCCGGATGCTTTATGGGGAAAACAATAACCCAGACCCACAGGTTAAGGTCAGAGGAGGCACACTAGGTGGCAGGACGTCGGTGCAGCCCGTCACACCGGAGATGCCTCAGTCCAAAACGGCCTGTATTCGTTCCAACGTGACGTCATTGCTTCCGCAACCCCCCACCCTCCCCCCACCTCCAGTGTCGGCGGCTCTCGCCCGCTGCTGACTACACAATCCAACATGGAGTAACGAGAGATGGGGCTCCTCTTCGAGACCAGCGCGCAGGAGACGCGAGGCGAGAAACCATCGATATAGCCACCAGGATGATGCAGAACGCGAGGATTAACCAGATGCACTGCAAACCCTGACGGATAAAGTGCAGTGCGCGGAGAAAGAACGAGAATAAGGAACGCGGAGACGGATTTGAGGGAAACTCGTTGATGCACTGGACTTTAAAAAAAAGGCGAGGTGGAAAATAGAGACGACATGAAGCCAGAACGCTGCGCGCCCGCGGTGGGATATTATTTCTATTGTAGGTGAAACGTGGGGAAACATGACTGAGGAATCGCACCCAGACGAGTGAGTATTCAGTTTTTGAGAAAACGACGCATGTGGACACGAATGGAAAGCGTATCCCGTGTCCAAGAATGCGTTCCCGAGCTCAGTCAGATGCAGGGGACTCGTGCATGCGCCTCGGAGAGAGACTTTGGAGATGTTAATGCTAGGAAACAATGCAGTGTCAAAGGGATTTGAGTGCTGGGCCCCTGCTGCAGGGATCTGGTCTCAAAGCGAGAAGAGGGAGAGGAGGAGGTGGAGGTGGAGGAGGAGGAGGAGGGGGTGCGAGCGGAAACATTTTGTGGACGGATCCTTTACTTGAATACCTTATATCCCGTCGACTGTAAAGGCGAATTTAGCGCTCCAAAAAAGCTACTAGGCGACTGCAAAGTTTCTAAACACACAACGCCTGAGCATGGAGCCAGTTCTTGGTCTCTTTCTTTGTGGTGGTCTGACATGCCATATCCGCCATTTCTTTTTCGTGAATCGCTCTCATTTGCATACTGTCCTTCATTCATAAAAACACAGAAGGGTGCGCGCGCACATCAGAGCGCCTCAGAGCTGTGCTGATGTTACAGCAGGCCCTATAGTGGCCTATATACAGGCCTATATGTGCTTTTAAGTGTTACATTTAATCTGACGGCTTCCTCTTTTTGCAAGAAACATTAATTACTATTTCACTGCGTTCTTCTGCCTAATATAAACACTGTATCTCACGGTAGTTTGACTCAAGCCGATCAAAGTCTCGTTAATAGCATTAGAGCCGAGTTAAAACGCCTCGTGAACTTAGTGAGCTCTTTATGGGCTTAAACAATTAACTTCTGTAACAAACACTCAACCTGTATTTACAAGCTGATGTTTATTTAGTCTGTCTTTTATGATTTTGTCAAAACGATTATGTGAGTTTGTATCGTTAATACTAGTGTAATGAGAGTCTGAAGCAATATTAATTAGAGTAGACTTGTGTTTTCAACCTATATGACTTGTATTGATTTTACAGTGCATTGCTGTAAAATACTATACAGTATTATATACATTACAGTATTATAACCGGTGTAAATTAATGCAATTTGTTGTTGTTAGGCTACTCCTAGCAACAAAAATAGACATTTTATATTCTGACAGGCAAACAGTTCTAACATGTGTGTGTTTGAGATATACATACATGCATACATACATACATATATATTACATATATATATATATATATATATATATATATATATATATATATATATATATATATATATATATACGTGCATACATACATACATATTTAGCCGATGTGTAAAGCCATAATAACGCAGTATGACAATTTATCGTTTGTTTCTATGGTTTCCTTCTGATGAGAACTTGTCATCTAACTTCTTTTTTTTTTTTTTTTACTTGAGCATCGTCTTTGTAGAATGACTTTTGAGCAAAAGTTACATATTTAATTTAAATTGCTTGAACTCCACTTATGTTTCCTTTACTTGAGATGTAACGCCGAAGCTGGTGGGGAATTTGTCTTATTTAGATTTATGGCACACTCACGCCCGTTTGAGTAAATACTTGTGTCAAACTGGGATGTAAAAGCCCATATAATAGCCCGAGGTTGTGAAATGTTGACTTTTATCGGCGGAGGGGAGGGCTGTGGCCTACTCCAAAATGGGGGGAGGTTTCTGAGAAGGCGCTCCTGGAAGGGAAACAATGGAGAGAGGATTAAACACAGATCCGGCGGAAGTGAAGCGGTGAAGCGTTACCTCGCTGTCACGCCCCTCGATTGTTTGATTCTCAGTGACGTGCAGGTAATGAATGGATTACTCTGCACTATTCATTTCTCTGCAAGGAAATCCTTCTCTTTTACTTAATAATCATATCTCTCTTTTTTGTGTTGTCTAAACCGTTATGGCCCAGTTAGGCTATAAATGATTGAAGTTTCAAGTCTTGAAAGGTTGAAATATATATGGATACTTTAACTATTAAAATATCTGAATGGGATTGCTTGAGTTGCAAAGCAGTTGTAAACCAAATACTAGGTTTATATATATATGTATATATATGAGCTAACTTTACTGACCCCAGAACTCAAGTATCCAAATACTCTTTTCATTCAATAGTTTTTAAAACATAGTTAAAAGAATAGTCCGCCCCAAAATGAAAATTCTGTCATCATTTGCTTACCATTAAGTAGGTTTGAGTTTCTGGTGTGTAAATTATGACAGATTTTCATGTTAGGGTGAACTGTCCTTTTAAGATTGTGAAATTTGTTGCTTGATTGCATTAAAAGTGTTTTTAACCAGTTTGGTGTTTTGCTATCTAGCGCAATGACATTCATGCAGTGTTTAATTATGTCTTAAGGGTCTAAAATACATTTTGGGGGCAATGTATCAAAATGCCTTTATCACAAGACCTGGTGTGAAGGAAAATCATCAGGAAGTTTGTTTGAAAGTGTTATGTAACGACATGGGATTGGACGTATTGTTGTGCGATATATTTGCTTGAAACCATTGGTTTCCGCTTTACGTATTTTGAGTTTGCTTAAATGATGTTTTCAAATAGGCTAATGGATGTACTTGGAATTAGTGTTGTCCTCACTACTTGAGTCATGATGCATATCTGGTCTCTCTGTCACATAAGTTGTATTATTCAAAATCACCTGGATAATTCAGGTTTACTGCGACTGAATAATTAGAGATAAATGCCACCGTTTGGGATGGGCATTGTTAAAGGATTAAAAAATGAAAATCCTGTCATCATTTACTCGTCCTCATGTCTTCCTGTTAAGTAAATGATTGCGAGATATTAGTTTTGGTTGCGATGTTCCTTCAAAATGTTGAAGATTTCAGAGAAACTCTAGAATCCTGGTGTTTGTTGGACTGTTTTTTGAAGTGGAATGTGAGCGAGTTCCTCAAAAACGTGCTGAGCAAACCAGTGGCTCCCCATTGGTAATGACTGTAGCCTGAAGCTGTGTGTACATGCTCACGTGAACTGGCTGGCGTCCAGACCTCAGACCCGGATGTCCTCTCCAGCCTCTGGGTGCTTGGGAAGAGCCGATGGGGAGGGGAGGAATGTGATCTATATTGATCACACCAGCATGACCTATATGCAGAACCATTATGGGTCGATAATATCTGACATAGAGGTAAAGTCAGTCCAGATGAACCCCTCTACTGGTTCCTGCATAGTTCTGAGGTATTTACAGTAAAGATAAGGACTGATTTCCCAGCCAGCCACTCGCTGGAAGTGTGAGGGTAGAGGAATGCAGAGCGTTTTAAAGAGTGGAAGAAGATCAGAATGAAACGGTTTTCCTTTGTATGCTGTTCAGCGTGCGGGAGACAATGGTTTCTATGGCAGCTGCATATGTCATTGCATTGTGTACACTGTGAATTAGCCACTTTCACGTTTACATTTAATCATTTAGCACATTTAGTGTAAAATGACATGCCAAAAAAATACAATAGTACAAGATTTATTCATAGCCTAATTATCAAAATCTTATATTATGCTATGAGCAACCTGATGTCATGGCTAAGGTATACATAAAAAAGGAATATATATATATTTTGCATAAGCAATCATGTGTCAATGTATATTTTTGGAAATTCAAGTTACGTACTTTTATCTGTTTATAAAGACACAAACCAAAAGATGAGATTGTATGATAAGTCTGAAAGTAATTTGACAGATTCCAGCAAAACCTCAGATTGAGATCAAGAGGAAATGAACTCATGTTCTTGCTGACATTTATTTCTCGACATACGATGTGCTGATTTTTAAGCACTAGTTCCTGTGTGAACGGCCTGTGATGTTCTCCATACCATGATGTTAATGCTCCTGTCTGATAGTCACGATGTTCAGTTCTGGAGACGGTTCCTCTAAAGAAATAATTCACGAAAATTAGCTGAAAATGTTCTCATCCTCAGGCCATCAGAGAGTAGATGAGTTTGTTTCTTTAATGGAACAGATTTGGAGAAATTTGTTACATCACTTGCATCCTCTGCAGTGAATGGGTGCCGTCAGATTGAGAGTCCAAACAGGACTCGTAATTTAGCTGGAGTCAGTGGTCTAAGATTTAATGATGGTTTTGTTTATTACAAACACACAGCTTAAGACCTTCATTTCTGGACTGGAGACTGGTTTGGATTATTGTGATGTTATCATTCTGTTTGAAAGTTGAAGCAGTAAATCAGCTGTTCTGATGTTGACTGGCCAATTCATTCCAGCATTAATACGAGGCAAAGATGAGCCTGTACTCAAGGCCTGTGAATCTGTGTTAAGTTCCCATGCTCTGCTGTACTACTCATTATGTAAATGATGTTCTGAGAAATCCTGATCTCAAACTTTGCATTTGTTAAACCTTCTGTCATATTTTGCACATGGTTGCACATAAACTAGGTTCAGCATTATCATATCTATGCATAAGGCAAATCTCATTAGCAAAACAAACACCATCCTCTTTAAGATTTTCATTGAAACCTCATTTGCAATGCAGAGCTATCGACTGCCATCTTCCAGAATTGATTATGACCTCATCATTATGAGTCAGGTCTGGGACCAATCAGGATGCTTGGTTTGACGCTGATATGTTAGCATAAGCTTTGACATCACTGAACTAACCCTTATGAAACAAAAATATATTGCAGTATATTGGAAAATATCATGTAATATATTAGCATATATTATTATATATATTTATTCTTTTCCAATATATTGCAATATATTGAAAGCGGCAATCATTTGTATATTTTGCAATATATTATATAATATATGTATCATCAATATATTATTAAATGTATTCAAAAATATAAATTATTAGAAAATAAAATGGAAAATAATATATTACAATATATCACAATATATTTTAAGAAATATATTGGTAAATATATTTTCCTTTCGTAAGGGAAGAAGCACAGAAGGCTTGTTTTGAGGATTGCAAAACCTCTTGCTGACACTAAAGTCCGCATATTTATATTTATAAAATATATGGCTGGGCTGTTTATCTAATTTATTACTATTATTTTTGTAAACGTGTTATTGTACGTATGCATGGTTTCAAATGCAATAACCCCAAGAAAAAAAAAATTTGCAAAAATATTTTTATTCATGCTTTAAAAATTCAATTATATTATTATTTCAATATGTGCAAGGACATTTTTTTCATCTCTTGCTTAATGGTTACACCGCTTGTTATTTGTAGTCAATAAATCATAATTTTTATAGAAAATTAAATAAACAGGTCCCATTAGTTAACAGCAGTCATGTATTAGTGCTAATTAAGAACATATTAATGCCTTATTCTACATCCCTAATATTGCCCAATACCTAAACCTAACAGCTACCTTACGAACTGTTAATAAGCAGCAAATTAAGAATTGATTGAGAAAAATGTTGTAGTTAATAGTTAACAAGTGTTACCTATTGTAAAGTGTTAACAATTTTTCTTGTTAGTTCATGTTAACTAATATAGTTAACTGATGTTAACAAATGGAACCTACTGTATACAGTTTGAAAAATGCATTAAACCAACATATCTTTTTGAAAACTTGGCACATGCGTTTTAAACCAGACGTCGTCTTCTAATCATCTCTGACCGTCTTATTTGTCATCGCACCACATCAGAACATCCTTGTGTCTCTCCCTGCAGTGACAGTTACATAGTGCGAGTGAAAGCTGTGGTGATGACGAGGGATGAGTCTAGCGGGGGCTGGCTGGCTCAGGAGGGCGGTGGTCTCAGTCGAGTGGGTGTCTGTAAGGTGGTCCCAGACCTAGAGCTCCTGGGACGCAACGGCTTTCTCATCTTTGGAGAGCGAGTCCGAGACAAGCAGGTTAGAGAGCTGCCAGTGTGTGCCAGTCTCCATGGTATGCACCAAAGACCTGATTCTTCAACCCTTAACATTGTGTTTGTGTTGAGCAGGTGATCCTGCAGTGCTTTCTGAAGAAGGATCTGGTCTACACTAAAGCCACGCCCACTTTCCATCACTGGCGAGTGGACAACAGGAAGTGTGGCCTGTCTTTCCAGAGCCCCGCTGACGCCCGAGCGTTCGATCGCGGCGTGAGGAAGGCCATCGAGGACCTCACAGAGGGTGTGTGGATCCGTGAGGATCATGAGAAAGGTTTAATGTGTTACATGTTAACCATGACCATAACATGACTCTTGTTCGTTTTCTCCAGGCTCCACTACTTCATCCTCCACGCTGCAGAATGAAGCCGAACTGGGTGATGATGATGTTTTCACGGTGAGTCTCGGACTACAGTCTCTCAGTCCCTGGCTTTAAAGGATGATTTATTATTTATTTTCAATCAGAGGAGCCATAATTTCACTGTATTCATAATATGGTGTATTTTAACGAACACACTGAAATTCGGGCTCTTCTTTGTATCAACGATTCTTAGTAATAAACATCAAGATTTACTTGCGCAGATGGTTTTAATTTGATAAATGTTGTGTTTTTGTGCACATTTTTGAGTGATGAAATAAAATGTTGGAAGTGATTCATTAAGACAATTCAATGAATCGACAAAAGGTTTTAAAACACCCTTTTTTCACATCATTTTTTATCGCTAGATAAAAAAGATTTTTAAAATATATAATGAATATTCCACATATCACTAGAATGTTATTATAATCTTTTTTTCTATTCATTTATCTCAAAGAATATGAGATATTATTGAGATATACAGTATAATATGCTATTATTGGATCAGTTGCCAGTAATTTTTTGTTAGTTGGTCAAGTGTGTGTGTGTGTGTGTGTGTGTGTGTGTGTGTGTGGGCTGTTCTCAGGAAGTGACCTTTGCTCCCTTTTGTCCTCCTATTGCTCCTAATACAACACAACAATGCCACGCCAAAGCCTTAAGATACAAGAGACCGTTTATAACTCGCATGCATTCAGAAACTCAGATGAATTGTAATTCTTTGGGTTTGACTTCAGGCTTTAGGTGTTCAGTGATCAGCGTTTGCCATGGTCTCTCAGGAGTGGTGTTCCTCTAATCGCTAACTTTAGAAGTTTATGACTCACAGCTATTCATACAAGCCCAGCCAGACACTGATTATTACTAATCAGAGTAGTCAGTCGCTCCTAAGTTTAGAGAGGGAGAGATGGGATGTGTGCGGTGGGGTTAGAATGGGCAGCAGCTGTTGGATGTCTAATTCCCTCTGAGGTAAAGTCTAAAGTGATAATTAGCACAGCCACAAATATATTTCCATCCAGACATTACACACACACTCTCACAACCCTGGATGTACTTACAATGCATATAGATTTACACTCTGTCTCAAGACAGTATTCCTTTATCATCTAAATGCTACGGTAAAAAACTGGTCAACTGTGTGTTAATTTAACATTTACGATGAAAAATATAATAAGAGTATTAATGTATTCTAATTAACTGTATTATTTATTTAATAGAAACATTAATTAAATGATTATGTATAATTAACAAGGCAACGCACTTTTATGGAAAAGTGTTCCGTAATAAAAATAAGAAATAAATTATAACTTATTTATAAGAGAATAATTTACATTTAACAAGACTAAACTTTCTTTTTGTTTTCTTTCCTTTCCTTTGTGTTTTTTTGGGGGTAAATGTAATGTATAAATCACCTTGTTATTTATGGTGAACATTTTATATTTAACAAAATGGCCCATGTATTTTTACTGTAAAATATTGTAAATATTGTGTAAGTAAAATTAACATTTAAAGTAAAAAAAAACAAAAAAATTATATATATATATATATATATATACACACACAAGACAATAGATGTTCTGAAATGGTACATATTGTTACATTTATATGTTTGTTTTTGTAAGACTTTATAATTTCCGGTTTAAAAACATAACATAATGTTCCCTGTAGTCCAAAAAGAGTTTTATGTAAATTGTAATTTCTTCTTATATTCCTACGTTGTGCATTTTGGGGTGTTTATGTTACTTTATGTTGTGTAGTTAATGTTTACTGCGTTTTTAAGTGTGTGTGTTTCACATGTGTCACCCTGATGCTGCAGCTGTCAGATTTGTGCTGTAAATTTAACAAATGTGTTTTACAGTGTAGTGTAGATTTCAGACTTTGGAGAAGAAAGGAGTCAGATGACTTAAGAGAGGCGAGCTGTGTTTGTAATCATCTCGAGCGCTTTCTCTCACACACACTCTTGAGTTATTGATGGCCGTGTGGCTCACTGTCAACTCTTAAAACAGATGCTCTCTCTCTCTCTCACACACACACACACACACTCCGCTGGCTCTCGTTCAGGCTCCAGGCTTCAGGAAGAGCCACAGGAAGGAGACAGTGTGGATTTCAGGGGTTGAAGGTCAGAGATAATAGTGCTGATGATAGTACTCAAGCACTTAATTTACACAAACCTCACGTACCCGTACACAGGGTCAAAGGTCAAGCAGAATGACCTGTGCAGTGTTGTTTTGGAACGTTTGAAATGCTTTTATATTGATCCATTTCTGTTTTTATACAAACACTTTGAAGTGATGATTTAATGCATTTCAATGTTCTATTTTTCAGCTGAATCCAAGTTATCATTAGTCTTATATCATGGTAACCTTATAAATCTCAACAGGGCTATTTTGCTGGAAATTCAGTGAAGAATACAACTGTGTTACCCTCGTTCAAGAGCGGGGAGTCGTTTAGTTTGTGCCACCATGATCCTGCCAACATGCACTAATTGGGACACAATTTCTGTTCTCTATCTGTCCTTCAGAATGCCACAGACAGCTCTTCTAACTCTTCTCAGAAGAGAGAGACGTCCATGCAGACGCTCGCACCAATCAGCTTCTCCGAGCCCCACCATTGCATTCTGGGACATCTCTACGACCAACACAGACACTCTGACCGATTCTACCTGGAACAGGCGAGTTTGTATGAATATGTTTATGCAAAATTGACTAAGGTTATGTAATTGTAAAATGTATGCTTTGTCTTCTGTGTTTTTGGTCCTGTCTGACCTAGTTTTCCCCAGTCTGTTTAATTAGTTATTCTGTTCACATGTTGATTATCTCTTTAGTTCCCTTTGTTTGGTTCTTGCTTCTAAACCCTCAGTTCTCCTCAAGTCTAGGTCTGTTCTCATCTAAACTTGTTGGTTTTATGAGTTTCCTGTCGATTTATCTGTTAAAGACTGTTATTGTTAATTCTTCTTTGTCGTGCACTTCGCTAACAACAACCAACTGTAACAAAAGAATGGACCTAAACAGTTTCTAGCTGCATTTTTCTTTCTTTTTGTTTTGTTCTCTTTACCCAATATATACCCAATTCTTCTGAGTCTCCGCTGGTTCTGCCCAGCTCATATTCTCCTGAGTTTCTACCCAGCCTCTCGCTCCTAAAACCAGCCAGTTCCTCGGTCCTGCCTCCACTGGTTCCTGTCAGCTCCTCAGCTCATCCTCTGTCAGCGCTATCTGTGCTCTCTGATTTGCCTCGGGGCTTCCAGGCTCCCGCTCCACCTAGGAGTGGGGATTCTCTGTCCTATCAGCTCTGCTTTGGCTCCTTGCTCCTTCATCTCCACCATGGCCCGTCATCCCACTGGCTCCACCAGGCTCCCACATCCTTCTGGCTCCAACTTTGTCAGTCGTCGACCTTCCTCCGCTATGGAGGACTCTTCTGGTTTATCCTCATCCCTCGGGATCCACCTTGATCCTCATTTGCTAAAGCTCCACTGCGGCCTTCCTCACATGAGCCTTCAGCTTCACCTTTGGCCCTCCGGACCTCAGGTGTCGCCCTGCCTCTCCGTCTGCTCAGCTCCACCTGGGTCTCCATCGCTCATCCTCAGGGTGTCGTCTGCTAAGTTTCCACCATGGCTCCTCCCTCCCTTGACTCCACCCTGGTTGGGCCCTGGACCAACATCTGGCTCCTCCCACCTTCTTATTCCCTATGGACTTTGGTTTTGTTTTGCCACTCTCCTGCTCCTTGCCCCCCTTCGAACCCCTACCCTCCCTCCTCAGATGGATTAGTTACAGCGCAAGGATGTGCCTTCTGGGAGGGGGAGCTACTGTAACATGTATGCTTTCTTTTCTGTGTATTTCTTGTTTTCCCCAGTCTGTTTAATTAGTTATTCTGTTCACCTGTTCATTATCTCATTAGTTCCCTTCGTTTGGTTCTTACTTGTAAACCCTCAGTTCTCCTTTAGTCTTGCTCCGTTCCCATCTTTACCTGTATCCTGTGGTTTTCCTGTGGATTTATATATTAAAGATTGTTATTGTTGATTCTTCTTCATCATGCGCTTCACTAACAACAACCAAACAACCATGACAGCCATCATGATGGGCAATATATAGTTTCCATTTTGGTAAAGTTTTCATTATGATATAGATTGATAGATATAGATATTTTTAAACATATATTTTTTAATAATATATATATTTTTAAATATTTAGTGTAGCAGTCGTAGTGCTATGTTAAACAACAACATTAGTAATTATAGTTATTGTTGTTGATGTTATTATTGTTATTAAGTGTAAAAAGTTGGCTAAAAATCCACTTTCAACCAGTAGCATTTTTTTTTCAGTTCACTGAATAAAGTTTTAATATATTTTTAAAATAGTTTTTGTAAAATTACAATAATATGTATATCAACTTTTTTAAATGTATAAATAAAATACTTTAAGAAATTGGATTATAGATATAAATATTAATTTAAAACATAAATTATGTGTGTGTTTGTGTAATTTATATTTTGAAATTCAGTATAATAAATTGAATTCATAATATCTGTAATGTTATTACACTGTGTTATATTAAAATTATGTAATATTCAGTCAAAATCAATGTTCATGCACAAGGGTTGTTCTTGCAAACTGGATTTGCACCATTGTTTAGTGTGATTTTTAGACCTCTTTATGTGAAATGTTGATTGTTTATCATAAAATATTGATCTGCTACCATTCCAGTCTTTTATACCTGTGTATTCAGATATTTCTATCGGGATGTCTGTGCATCTTGTGTTTACCAGTCTTTCTGCTGTACAGACGGTGCCCATGTTCCCGTGTCCCCGTCATGTAAGGTTTCACGAGGAGGAGGACGAGGAGATCGTCCGGATTAACCCACGCGAGCGCTCTTGGTTAACGGGCTACGAGGACTATCGCCACGCCACCACAGCGACGCGAGCCAAACCCCTGCGGACGGACGCCACGGACGCTTACGTTCACCTCGCTAAGAGCGAACCTCCCAAACACGACTACACTTATTCGTACCCACTCAGCGGGGACGGACACACGCCACGCAACGGCAAGACGGGCATCGGCGGCGGTGTGGTCACAGGTCAGCCGCGGGTGCTTAATGCTAAATGGCTGCCGCGACGCGTGGAGGACAGCAGAGAGCGCTTACGGTGTGTGTACTGTCAAAACATGTTCAGTCCGGCCGAAAACAGACGCGGGCGGTGCCAGGAAGCTCCAGACCCCGTGCAGACGTGCATTCACCGGGTGAGCTTCATGTGGTGCGCGGACAGCCTGCTCTATCATTGCATGTCGGACCCCGAGGGTGACTATTCGGACCCGTGCTCCTGCGACGCCAGCGAAGAGCGCTTCTGCCTGCGCTGGCTAGCTCTCCTGGGACTGTCGCTGCTCGCGCCCTGCATGTGCTGCTACGCACCGCTGCGAGCGTGCTACCACTGCGGCGTCGCGTGCCACTGCTGCGGCGGCAAGCACAAGGCCTCGGGGTGAGCGGAGAAAAACACGAGCACACCTGCCGCTGGGAAGAACGAACTTATGGCTGCATCTGTGTTTCTCATCGTTGTTGTTTTTTTCTCCTTCCCTCCTGAATTTCAGAGGGTTGCTCCATATTTTTGTTTAATTTTCTCAATTCAATTGTACTGGACCGCTGTCCTGGTTTGTATTTTTATTTGTTTTTAAAAGAGTAACCCTCAGCTTCCATTTAAAAGACTACACGATAGATATCCATTTATATATGAAAGGTATATATAAATATATGTAGATATAAATATATAAATCCAGGTACTTTATATTTTTATGCTCATGTGCTTTGAAGGTTTGAGTTGTAATCTTCCTTCCGTCTCGTCTGTGTTTCAATGTTTGTTTGATTTGATTTTCCTCCCCCCGTGAGCCTTTCGTTACGTCTCTCCAGTCAGAGGCGTCTCTTCTACTGTGATCCACTCCGTCTAGATAAGACAAACCCAGAGGAATCCAAACTAGCTGACCTGTAGGAAGGTGTGTGTGTGTGTCTGTGTCTGTGTCTGTGTGTGTGTGTGTGTTGGGTCAGAATGGATGTTGGAAATGTTATTTTGCCAAATTGCCAATATTTAGTCACTGTGTGGAAGATTGCAAACACATTGGTGCCCAAATATAAAGTAGGTGTGTGGGTGAATCTCATGTGACGGTCATATTTTACCCCAAAATCTAAAGAAAATGGGCTTTATTTTGCCTATTTTAGGACTTTAGCATTGTGGCATTATTTCAGTTTCATTACAGTGTAAAAAACGTCAAATTCAGACGCAACTTGTAAATTTCACAAATTCAATTAAAGTGAAATTTTGAAGTTGTAAGACTAAAATAATATTTTCTTTGTACTCTCTCTCCAATAAACTTTTTGTATAACTTTGAAAAATAATTTACAGTGCAAAAAATCATTCAAATATTACTGAAACAATATTTTATTTTTCATATCCCAGTAGAGTAAGTTGTTGCACTGCTTGATTATCGTGAAAAAATGTCACAGTGCAAACTGTTCCCAGTTTCTCATTTTGGGGTGCGATATGAGCTGAACATGTTCTTAAAAGGTGATGTATGTGCCTGTTCTCTGTGTTTTGAAAACCAGCCTCAAAATCGATGTACCCCTCCTACGGGACGAAAAACAAGATGTCTTTTTTCTCCGCCTTTGTCTTAAGCACAACACAAACTAGTAAAACTAACAAACAAGAAAAAAAACAACCATCTGAACACTGTGCAAGTTGTTTGTTATGTGCTCAAAATATAACTCCAATCGCTGGCCAATCAGCATCATCCTTCAAAACAACATCCAGCCAATCAGTGGACTGTGACAGCGTTGTCATTACGACTGTGATCCAGATGTTTTCTGTCCTATTTGTCTGTCTCTCTGGTGTCTGTCCTTCATCTTCCCATCTCCCCGTGAAAAGCTTTTGCAGTAGTACTATCTGACGCGTGACTAAAGAGGAGCATTTTATTTTTTTACTGGTGTCCAGGAGAGCGACTTCTCTGTCTGTCTGATGCTCCTGAACAATCTGAGATTAAAAGAAAGTGCCTGAGTCAGCCAGTGCGTCTCTCACCCCTTCTGTCCACCCTGAAATGTTACGGTCACACTCTCGCGACTCTCGTCTTTTACTCACATCTGGAACATTTCTGTGACAAAGAGTGAAACCTGATCACAAGCAGGTGTGACACGAGTCAAGATCATTTGCTGTTGAGTGCAACAGTAGGCTTTCAGAAGTTAAAACTGGGTTGTTTTTCTCATTAGAGATACTAATATTTAGTAACATCATAAAATGTTTTGCAAGCTCAGAAACTGTTAAATGTTGGTATGTAATGTCACAAATCTCAAATGTATTTAAAAATTGTTCCCAACACTCATTTATTTATATATTTGTATATATTTGAATATTTTGTAACAAATATATCAATAAAAATATATTGAATATACTTTTTTTGTATATATAAAATGACTTTCACCTTTTTATAAAATCATATTTTTCATATCTCTATGTATATGTATTCGCACATGCATATATGCACATCAGTGATTTTGAGCATCAAAAGGATACTGTTATAGCTATTATTATTTTGAATAAGATTTTGTTTTTATATTTTTTATTTTAGTTAAGATTTTGTCTTTTTTGTACACGTGTCTATCTAGTTTTTATTCTTTTTTATTTCAGTTTTAGTTATTTTAGTACATTAGAACACCACATTAAAATGAGTACACTAATTACACATTTAATTTAGTACACTAGCTGAAGTTTTTAATTTTTTATTTTAGCAAAAATGTATTTTATTTCAGGTAACATTTTCATTAATTGGAAATAAACTTTAACTGAAATAAAATGACATATTATTAAAAAAATAATAATAATGTTAATAATAAAATTAACATTAATGTACACACAGCACCCCATATTGACTGAAAAACCCAGAATTGTTGACATTTTTGCAGATTTATTAAAAAAGAAAAACTGAAATATCACATGGTCCTAAGTATTCAGACCCTTTGCTGTGACACTCCTTCATTTGAGTCCAGCTGTGTTTGATTATACTGATTGGACTTGATTAGGAAAGCCACACACCTGTCTATATAAGACGCATGAATCATGAGGTCAAAGGAACTGACTGAAGAGCTCAGAGGCAGAAATGTGGCAAGGCACAGATGTGGCCAAAGTTACAAAACAATTTCTGCTGCACTTAAGGTGCTGAGACCAAGATAGAACGTTTTGGCCTTAATTCTAAGCGTATGTGTGGAGAAAACCAGGCACTGCTCATCACCTGTCCAAAACAGTCCCAACAGTGAAGCATCATACTGTAGTGGTGTTTTTCAGCTGCAGGGACAGGACAACTTGTTGCCATCAAAGGAAAGATGAATGTGGCTTAGTACAGGGATATCCTGGACGAAATCCTTCTCCAGAGTGCTCAGGAACTCAGACTGGGCTGAAGGTTCACCTTCCAACAAGACAATGACCCTAAGCACACAGCTAAAATAACGAAAGAGTGGCTTCACAACAACTCCGTGTCTGTTCTTGAATGGCCCAGACAGAGCCCTGACTTAAACCCAATTGAGCATCTCTGGAGAGACCTGAAAATGGCTGTCCACCAACGTTTACCATCCAAACTGACAGAACTGGAGAGGATCTGCAAGTAGGAATGGCAGAGGATCCCCAAATCCAGGTGTGAAAAACTTGTTGCATCTTTCCCAAAAAGACTCATGGCTGTATTAGATCAAAAGGTGCTTCTACTAAATACTGAGGAAAGGGTCTGAATACTTAGGACCATGTTATATTTCAGTTTTCCTTTTTTAATAACGGTGCAAAAATGTCATCAATTCTGTTTTTCGGTCATTATGGGGTGCTGTGTACATTGAGGAAAAAAATGAACTTAAATTATTTTAGCAAATGGCTGCAATATAAAAAAAGAGTGGAAAATTTAAGGGGGTCTGAATACTTTCTGTACCGTGTGTGTGTGTGTGTGTGTGTGTGTGTGTGGTTCTAGTAAACCAAAATAACCCTGATGCACATCCACATTGTATATATTGTATTACATATATATTATAAATTTGATTTAAACTTAACATTTTATTATTGGGAATGATTTATACAGTAGTTTGTTCCCTCATAATGTTCAGTGCATTTGTCTTTTTTCATACAATTCTGCATTAAATCAAAAGTTTTAATGTCATGTTTGTTTGCTATTTTAAAACTATACTTTATTTGCATTGATTTGCAAAAATACTTCCACAACCAAGGCTGTGTGCACATCTTCACCATTGCCACAAAGTTATATATCAGCAACTGTTTGGATTGGCAGTATTTTGTGTTGCACACTTTCATCGAGGACAGCTTGTGTCATGTCCGTTTTAGGTGGAAATAAAAGCCAAGAGACTAGAACGCACTGATAGACAAATGGTAGTAAGTCACGCAGATGTTTGGCCATTCAATATTATGGAAAAGCATGTGTGGCCACTGTCCAATGAGAAACTGTGCATGAACTGGATGTGGCGGTGTGTGTGTGTGTGTGTGTGCAGAAAGCCGGGCACGTGCTGGCATGACTGCACATCCCATAACCCAGCACTATTACTCCGCATGATCTAACAGAATGGGCAACCATTGTAATGCAAAGTCGGAAAACCTCTTAATCATGAGCTCCCGAATGAGTGAATCACAGCTTGAGTGGGACAGATTGGGAGGGGGTCCCAAAGGCCTTGTCCAGCTTTGGAACTGTAACTACAAATAGCATCGAATTCCTACATGTGCAGACATTTAGACCACGCTGGACTCAACAGGAGTCCTTCTTTGTCCTCTTCCCGCTGTTACAGCACAGTAATGCATATACCACAGCAGGGATGACCAAAACTCCTTACAGCATGACGAAACCAGACCCATCCTCTTCTAATCTGGGTTTTGTCATTTCATCTGCTGACAGATTTGTTGGTTATAATGGGAGCATGCTAGTTTCCTCTCGTTATAGAAGTGTACTAGTTTCGTCATTTCTCCGGCTGACAGTCTTGGATAATGAGAGAATATATGTATTTTTTTCCTGATTTAATGATGCACTGTAAAAAAAAAAAGTGAAAATGCTACAGTACAAACCTGTTAAATGGTTATCGGTAATTTCCTGTAAAATGTACTAGAAAAAAACGAAAATTGACATTCCCAGAATTCTCTGCGTTGCATTTTAAATTTTGTTTGAAATTTATTTTTTCTTTGAAAAGAACTGTTTCTTATTTTTTTCTTATCTGTTATGTTTACTAGGGTTGTATGTTTCATATAATGTTGTTAAATGAATGTTTATTGCATATTTCAGTTTAATGAGTCTCACCATGATGGTGTTGCACCTTCTATATATCTTATAGTCTAAAAACTGCTTGTGATGGGCTTTGTTTCATCATGTGACTTTCTCCTCACCACCTGCTTTTGGTGGTTACCAGTGTATTACAAGGGTACAAAATGGATTTCAGTACTTCAGTAATTGGTATATTAATATTATATCAGTTAAATTACAGTATTAAACTGTTAATTTAAGGTAAAACCGTGTTACCGTATTTTTTACGGTATAATTCTGGCAACCATACGTCAGATAATTTTTTACAGTGTATTTTTAGGTTTGTCTTTTGATATGTCATTTTAAATCTGTATCTGCATTTTAGTTTTTTGTTTGGTCAGCTTTGTTTAAAATGTCAGCATACTAGTTATATAGTAGCTACTTTTGTCTACTTTTTTAATTTCATCCATCAACAGCTTTGTTGATTTTAACAAGAGTTTAGTTTTATTCAAATTTTCCATATTTAGTTTTGTACTTTTATTAGTTTTTTTTTTGTGTATGTATATAATATTATTTTTTTCTATTTAGCTTTAATTTATTTGTTAAATTTTTTGTAATTTTACTGTACTTTAACCAAAACTTACTTTATTTCAGTTGGTTCAAGCAACATTTTTTTTTATATTTCTATTTCTTAAGTTATTAATTTCCCAGTTTAATTGGACTAATTTTACTTTAACCCAAACTTATTTTATTTCAGTTGGTTAAGGCAACATTTTCAAGTGTTTTTTTTTTATGTTTTATTTTTTTATTACATTTCAAATTAGAGTTAAAAATGCTTGTTCTGTACTCAAGTGCATTGGTTTGCCTTATAACGATTAATAACGGTTCTTTCTATTGTAATCAGTTCGTTTACTGTTAATTAACATTTTCATATTTCATACTTATTAGTTTAAGTTGACACTGGTTCTTAAGCAAGCATACCAGCTTTGTCACTTCATCTGCTGACAGTTTTGTCAATTATAATGGTCCATTGGAATATATTTTGTTTGCTGATAATAAGGATGTACTAGTTTTGCCATTATATTCATTTTACCACTGACATCTTTGTTACTAGTTTTGTCGTTTCGTCTGCTTTGTTGATTTATAATGGCAGTGTACTATCTTATGTTTTCGCATTGTTACGTCCACTGACATCTTTGTTGATTTTAACAGAGCTAGTTTTGCTATTCGAGTTTGGTCATTTCAGTCAAGCTTCATTGATAGTAGATGTGTAACGTCGGAGTGAAGAACAGGGTGTTAATCGTTTGCCGCTCAGCAGGCACATTCAATCTTAAAACATGCTCATTTGTATGCATTACTGTCAGATTGGCCCATCTTTCTGATTGTGTGCAGCTGAACCCCGTCACCCCAAGCTTACTCCCAGGCTGCAGGAGGCGCCATGATGACGCTCCCTCGTCTCATTCAGGACCCTTGTCGAGTGTTTGTGCAACGCGGCTTCCTCCCAGTTGGGAACATAGCAGGATGTTATTGTGCGTGACACAGTTTGAAGTGTGTTTGTGAGAAAGATGAAGGTCACCAAAGATTAAATGGACATCAGTATCAACACTGTAGCTTTACACAAAAGAACAAGGAAGAGGGAGGAAACGGAGATGTTCAGAGAGCGAGAGGGGAGTGAAGGAGCCGTCTGTGTCTCCAGAGGAGTCTTCCCACACTGAGCAGGGACCTCGGAAGGAGCTGTGTGTGTGTGTGTGTGTGTGTGTGTGCAGCAGGAAAAGAGAAGGCCGGCCAGCATTGTCTCTTTCCCCGTGTACACCCTTGTTTGTTTACTTTCAGCAGTAGTTATCTGGCAACCTGTCTGCAGGGCCGGAGAGGTCACGGTAATGAATTTACTGCATTACTCCGAGGTCAGCTGAAGCCTTCTGGACCACGCACATCTCTGTGGAGCGATCCAGTGCTTCAAATCCAGTTAAAATACACTTTAAGATTCCAGGTCCGGAGGGAGCTTTTGGTAGTGCCTGGATCTTTGAGACTAAAGTATTGAGAGAATCACAGTAAAAATTGGCTCAGTTGGGAGCAGTTTCTTATGAGCAGACAGCATGATGGGAAATGGATCCGGATCTGGGACGGGAAGGAAGCAGATGGACGCATTGCATGCACCCTTAACACTCCGGGCTTGGGTCAGTCATTTTAGGCGGGGGGGGGGGGGGGGACTGGACTATGTTTAAATTTTTTTTTTTTCACTTCTTTGGAATAGAGTGTATTAGCTCATGTCCCCTTTTTCAGAGGTGCGGATCTGGAAGTATTTATTCGGTTCATTTTTCCCAAAAGGTCTTTGTTAAAATGCTATAACCCTTGAATCAAGCCAACCGGCCACCAGGTGAAACACAACTGTACAACATTTGAGTTGAAGCAAGAAGGTTTTTGAAAATCAGACAAAGATACAAGACTGGGCTATAATGAGGGAAAGAACTATAATCCCATGAAGAACTGTGAATATATATGATGATGATATAATAGAATTGAAATCGATGGAGAAATATAAGACTATCCATTTCAAGTCATGTATTGCGCATATATATATATATATATATATATATAGCAATAATTATGTCTCTAGACGACTAAAACAAACAAATATTCATCAGACATTTTAATTAATTAATTGTCTTTCACTGTGAGGTTGAGTTTACAATCTGAGGAGCATGAATTATCTTCAGAATGATGTGTGTGCGTGTGTGTGTGTGTGTGTGTGTGTGTGTGTGTGAAGAACAACACCTAGTCAGTCTCTTATTTACATTGTGTCAATGCTTTGCTCATTATAATGAGAGGATTTGCCAGCATGTTGAACTACTGGACAAAAACCAGCGGGAACAAAAAACTAAACAAATGTTTGACGTCAGTTACTCCTACTCGAATACTATATGCAACATAAAACATGCTTTGGGAAGTCATAATTCAGAGATAAAAAGTATTGATTACGACAAAGCCTAAAATTATGATACGCTCATTATGAGATAAAACTCTAATATATTATAATAAATCATACTGTTGCCATAATTTTGAGAAAATTCATGATTATGATCAACTTTTTTTCATAATTGCTACTTTTTGTCTCTTTTTTTGTGTTAAAGGTTAGTTGATAAATGGATCAAATCAAGTCCCAATGCTCCACTTCACATAAAAATGGATCACATTTTGAAAGCAAAGTGAGTTTACAGAGGCTTTCATTCGGACTTTTTTTGGCCCCACTTTATATTAAGTGGCCTTAACTACTATGCAGTTACATAAAAAAATAAGTACAATGTACATCTTGTGTTCATATTGTATTATAAAACACTTTTGCTGCTATTGAGGTGGGATGGGGTAAGATTAGGGAGAGGGTTGGAGGTATGGGTAAGTTTGAGGGTGGGTTAAGGTGTAACGTATGGGTCAAAAGTGTAATTATGAATGCAATTACAGAAATTAAATACAGATGTAATTACATGTCATTTTTTTATAATATAAGTACAATGTAAAAACATGTATGTACAGAATAAGTACATTGTACTAAATTACTAATTAAAATGTAAGTACATAGTAGTTAAGGCCACTTAATATAAAGTGGGTCCCTTTTTTTTTTAAATTGTGGATGTGGGAGAGTGCTGCAATACAGCCTTGTGCTCCATACTCCATCCCAGCATGCCCTAATGCTGACTGTCTTAGCAAATAACTGCCAGAAAGGAGCATTTCCACCAGATTCCTGCTCTCACAGTCTGGCTGCATAAGGATATTGATAGTAAACATGTCTGTGGTTCATGTCATACACTGATGAATCGGCTTGTTGTGCGCTGGATATAGCATGCGGAGTTCAACTCAACAGAATAACTATTCTCTTCCCCAGAGGGCAGTTCAGTCATGTGTACAGTGCAGAGTGGAATTATGGGATATATATATTATGTGAATAACAGTTTTCTGCAGTCTCTACCGTGTTACTTGTTATTAAGCAGATGCCACTGACAAATCAAAATATGACGGCACACTAATGACTAATATTTTGATCTATTGTATGATGTAAAACATGCAATATAGTGCACAAGCCATATATTGGTGTTGCTTTGTCATTCCACAGGCAAATAAATGATGATAAAAGGTTCATATTTGGGTGAACTTCTTCATACCCACCACAATTTGGGACAAGATCTGCATTCCTGTTATTTATGCAAATAGACCACTGCTCTCAGTACGTGTAATGTAACACAGCGAGTGAGTCGCTGTTTTCAGAGCAGCCTGGCCTTAATTTAAACAGGCCCCACTGAGTCTGACAGCCCCCTGTTTACATGAATAAAATCGGAAACAAATGTGAACACAATCAGCCCCTCCTCCACACACACACACACACGCACACACACACACACACACACCATCAGGCCACAGCTCTGTATTTCTGTGCAGGATGACTGTCTGTTCAAGAACTTGATGGTCTTCTTGAGAAAAGAACAGGAACATAAAGAGAAAAAAAACATTTTGTATTGTTCACGAACATTACAAATATTTCCTACTAAAGGGATATATTGTCTTTTCTTCCGCCCCGGCCCAGACCCATGAGACTCGTTAAATGCCCAATTCTCCTTTAGTGAATCCCACAAAAATCTCAACGTCAAAACGAAAAGCAAAAAGAGATTACATTTGATTATCTCGTTTTAGTATCAGGAAGTTTGCATTGTGACAACTTTCTGGACAATTACACGCATTCATCTCCCAAACTCTCATTACAGTAACACACAAGGACATTTTGTAACTCCCATTATTCTTAATAAATTCTCAGTCATTTTTTTATTACAGTATAAATACTGTAATTACTTTATTCTTTTTTAAACATTTAAATCAGCATAGCAGTACAAAAACCTGCCACGTATATTTAGTTATTTTAAACAGCATTAAGGTAATGACAATGGGTGGTTTTTTTTTGTTTTGTTTTTTTGCATTTCATGAATGAAAAGCATTCATTTTTGCTCATTATCAAAAATTTGATTTTTTCACAAATTCCATTCAAAAAGTGAAACTTGTATATTCATTTAATACAATGAATATTTGTTATAACTTAGGAAAATTATAACTTAGGAAAATCCCAAATTCAGTATCACAGAAAATTAGATTATAACTTAAGATCAATACAAAGAAAGGATTTTTAGAAATCTTGGCCAAACTGAAAAGTATGAACATGAAAAGTATGAGCATGTACAGCACTCAATACTTAGTTGGGGCTCCTTTTGACTGAATTACTGCAGCAATGCGGCGTGGGATGGAGTGGATCAGTCTGTGGCACTGCTCAGGTGTTATGAGAGCCCAGGTAACTCTGATAGTGGCCTTCAGCTCTTCTGCATTCTTGTTCTCAATTAAGAACAGGGATACAATGGTCCTTAAACCAGGTACTGGTATTTTTGGCACTGTGTACAGGTGCCAAGTCCTGTTGGAAAATTAAATCTGCATCTCCATGAATTTGGTCAGCAGCAGTAAGCATGAAGTGCTCTAAAACTTCCTGGTATACGGCTGCGTGGACCAACACCAGCAGATGACATGGCACCTCAAACCATCACTGACTTTACACTGGACCTCAAGCAACGTGAACTGTGTGCCTCTCTTCTCTTTCTCCAGACTCCGGGACCCTGATTTCCAAAGGAAATGCAAAACTTACTTTCATCAGAGAACTTAACTTTGGACCACTCAGCAGCAGTCCAGTCCTTTTTGTCTTTAGACGCTTCTGACGCTGTCTGTTGTTCAAGAGTGGCTTGACACAAGGAATGCGAAGCTGAAACCCATGTCTTGCATACGTCTGTGTGTAGTGGTTCTTGAAGCACTGACTCCAGCTGCAGTCCACTCTTTGTGAATCTCCCCCACATTTTTGAATGGGTTTTGTTTCACAATCCTCTCCAGGGTGCAGTTATCTCTATTGCTTGTACACTTTATTTCTACCATATCTTTTCCTTCCCTTCACTCTCTATTAATGTGCTTGGACACAGAGCTCTGTGAACAGCCAACCTCTTTTGCAATGACCTTTTGTGTCTTGCCTTCCTTGTGCAAAGTCAGCAGTCTTCCCTATGATTGTGTAGCCTACTGAACTGAGAGACCATTTAAAGGCTTTGCAGGTGTTTTGAGTTAATTAGCTGATTAGGGTGTGGCACCAGGTATATAGACAGATGATACATAGATAATCAGATTGATGTACGTTTGTTTACTTATTCAAATATGGATAATAGTGTGAATAAATTATGAGTGTTTGTGTGCATGCACACACGCGTACACACACACACACACACACACACACAATACTGGCTTCAATCTGCTTAAAAGACTCACTTTAACCATCGAGTAATAAATCAAATTTTTTATTTAAATCAGCGGTCTGGCAGTATGCTACAAATGAAACAAAATCCAAAAGCAGAAAACAGTCAAACAAAATGACTACAATACCCAAACTTGGCACTGGAAGAATGTGTGAGAGTGACATCAATGGAGTCGTCGTTTAGTTTGATCCATGTGCGAGTGTGTACAAACACAGAAACATCACTGATCCAGCTTCCAGACGGCTGTCACGAGTACAAACACTAAAATCATCATCATCAACAATACCATCATTATGTAATTCATGTTACAAACAGGCAGTAAACCGCTTCATCACGGGTGCCTTCAGTCTGGGAATGAAGCGCCTGACCCAGAAACACCCATGGGGCGTCAGCGTTCCCAGACTATTAGATCCAACTCCTCTAGGACATGAAAATGACCGACAACCAACAGCAAAGAAAAAAGCACGAATGCAAAACCATAAAGAAATAGTTCAGGCAGCGAAACATGATTCAGACTCATTAAAATGCTAAATAAATGAGCTGATGAAAAGGATTCAGGGTTATTGCAATGGAATGAAGCCGCATGGATGGATGATGCACATGTGTGTGAAAATGCACTGCTGCAGCTGCTCGCACGGTTTTATAGCCAATGTGTGTGTGTCTCACTAAAATCCCCAAATCAAAAAAAAAAGCAATCAGAAATTACATTTGATTTTCCTATTATTTTCTTGACAATTACACACATTCATCTGCCAAATCTCATTACAGTAACACACTGGACATGTTGTAATTCCATTACTAGATTCTTACTAAGTGAATTACATTACAGTAAAACGTTTTTTGTTTTGTTTTGTTTTTTACATTTAAATCAGTATTAAACATAGTATAAAAAATGAAATAAAAGTATTCAATAATACTAAACCAAAATAGCCTGCATTTCAATCATTTAAAAAAAGTTTTTTTTTTTTGCATTACGGAAATAAAAAATAAGGGATTTTTCTGCATTACTGTAATGAGTATTTGAGGAAAAATGGTGATTAATGTCATTAAAAATAACGTGACAAAATCCTTCAAGGAAACTATAACTTCTTATTTCTTTCTTTTGATTTTGAAGATTCACCCAGCTATTTGTGGAGATGAGGTTCTAGACACAACTGTACACCAAGCATGCAGCAGAACATTATCACTCCCTTTTAAATACAGTATGATACTAATGAAGGTCCTTTAAACTGATCCTGGAACTGAGTCTATATCTAAAGACTTCCAAATGCCAATTCAAACGATGAAAATGACACTCTGCTCATCAAGAGTGCATTCAAAGCCTCCTCGGTGACATTGTTGGATAAAAACACACTCTTCAAATGTTCTGTTAAATACTATTCGGGGAAGCTGGTTCCAGATGCTACTGCATTTCTCTCTCTCTCTCTCTATTTTTGTGGGGCATCCAATAATGAAGTGCACGGATGCTGAGATTACAGACAGGAAAAGACAGAAAACAAACGTTTCAGCAATAGCAGTCTGCCTTCAGAAATACGTCTGTGTGTTTGATACTATTGGCCACAATTACATTCTTCATTTTTTTTATTAGCAAACTGGCTGCAGAGATTTTTATCCACACAATAAAATTAATTTTATTACCAAAGAAACTTTATTTTTCTTAAAAATACATCTTTTTATTGTTTTGTCCCTCTACGTACACAACATCCTCCTGTTTCTTGCTCTCTTTTGAGCGGTGTTTCTCTTCGTTAGGGTCAATGTGAACTCATGAGACAGACAGGACATGATATGGTGATACACATGAAGGATGGTTAGAGGATTCATTTTGGCAGCATAAACGAGCAAATCACTCGATTTCATTCAATTTTTGTCTCGTGCTGTGCAGAGGTCATATGAATCTTTACATTTGTAATGTTGTACAAACAGAGCACTTTTTTGGATTGCAAAGGAATTTCAAGTATTTGAATATCATTTTTCTCATCCTCATAATCTGCTGAAACCTCTGTGCTGTATATGCTGCCAAGATGCCACCCTGACTGAGAGTGTGAATGCAGTGTTGTGTCTGTGTGTGTGGGTGTGTGTGTGTGATTTATCTAACAGTGACCCCCAGTTTCTCCAGAACCCGTGTGCCCTTCTCCTGGTACTCTTCTCTGGTCATCCAGAAGTTGTCTTTGTCCTTCATGATGTCGGCTAGCACCGCTCCGCCCAAAAACACCATGTGTTTACGACGTGGAGGATCCTCGATGCGGATCTTAAACTTCTACAAAAACAGAAGCCAAGGCAGACTCAGAAAAACAGCCAATTCTAAATGATGCAAGAAATTATGAGTAATAAAACACAAAAATTGCGTTATTTTAATATTTGGATACTATTTCAGTTTTTATGAATATTCTAATTTAATTGTAATTTATATATATATATATATATATATATATATATATATATATTTTTTTTTTTTTCAAAATAATTTTGGTTCAAGTTTGTTTTTATTTTAATTATATTTTAAAGGTATTTTAGTACGAGTTAATTAATGAAAATTAGAAATTTCTACCCTGCAACTAGCTGAGATAATCATATATATACACATATATACACACACATATATATAAACAAACTGTTCTAGATAACTATACTATGGAGGCAAAAAGGCTCTGGAAATGATTCATCCATTTCAATATAGCTGACATTTGATCATGCTTTATCATAAGCCTATCTAGTTATCAGTTTAGTGTATCTGTGAACATCACAGTGACCTTTCACATAGTTAGGAGGGAAAAACATGTCATTAAAAAGTAAAAATTTTAAAGGAATTTCCCTTAATAAAGGAAGCTGATGTCTGTCTATAAATAATCTCAAATAATGTTAAATAAACTGCTACATCGCTAAATACTCAGTTACCGGTGAATATCACCACCTAGTGATCAGAAGGTTTTAGGACGGTCTAACTGATCATCTCTATTTTGGGGTCTGTATTACATGTTAGTTGTGGTTAAGCTTTGGTACCGAGAGCTTGTCGACGTCTCCCTTCAGGACTCTCTCCAGGTAGAGCTGCTTGAGCTCGCGCTCCAGACGAGACGGCAGACCCGGATACATCGTAGAGCCGCCCGACAAAACTATGTGTTTGTAAAACTCAGCCCTGACATAAAGACAGAGACAAATGTCAGTGCGTATATGTAATTGAACATAAAAACATGCGTCTGAGACAAAAAAAAAAGATCATTTTGACAATATATGTAACAGCTAAAGTAATAATAATAAATGTAATAATATTTTAATTATATGATACATAATACGTTGTAACAAAGATATAAATATACAATGCTATCTCATGACCAATTTGTACGTATTTTACGAGGTGGCTAATTCGTAAGAATCTGTACGACCTCACTCGAATGATTTTGTACGATTTATCTAGACCCCAATGTCATTCGTACAAATTCATACAAATTGTGCAACTCCTAAAATACATACGATTTAGCACAAATCATATGAATTTGTATGAGTGAGGTCGTATGAATTAACCACCTCGTAAAAATATGTACAAACTGCCGTGAGATCAGGCTGAAATATAAATAGATAATGATAACATTACAATTAAAAAAAATGATTATTATTAGTAAAATAATATATTTTTTTAATTATACAATAGTATATATATAAAAAAGATTAAATTGTTTTACTATATTATTATTATTATGACCTGTTGTAGCACTTAAAAAAATAACATAATAAATAAAATGCATTACTATTATTTAGTTTGTAAAATAAATGAAAAATAAAATAATATATAAAAATAATATACAAGAGAAAAAAAATCTCTTGTATATTAATCCTGATCATGAGATATGTAAACTGACCTGGTGTCGATGTCTGCGGCCTGGATGGTGTTGAAGAGCAGTTCAGCCACACCCACTCCCTCCACGTTAATGAGGTGGGGCTGGAACAGAGCCTCCGGAGCCTCGAACCGCTCGCCGCCCACTTTAATCACTCGGCCGTCCGGAAGCTACAAACGCAGGGACAACTAGTGTGAATTCTCCCATTTTATACCCTGCTGACGGTTTCAAATAGACACAGCACACTGCTGCCCTCTGCTGGCAATAACAAGTCTGCTGTCACGAGGGTCATTATGGTTTAAGATGGTCATGGAGCAGATCTGCTCCTCCATTGGGCTGAACTCACCGTGTAGGACTCCACCAGCACGGTGGTCTCCAGCGCAAGCTTCTGCTCCTGCTCGATGTTATAACCCACGTAACACAGCTTCTCCTTCATCATCCTCACCGTCTCGAAGTCCGCTGAGTGGTTGAAGGCATAACCCCTCAGCAACAACAGCTGCAGAGAAATGGACAGCGTTAAGAGTCATTCTGGAAGGTTGTCTGTGGAAAATACATCTGAACGATTGCAGCATGTAAATGAGAACGGTTTGTGTGGAGCAGCATTTACGGTGAACGCAGCCGTTACTACATGCATAGAAATAAATCACACACTGAACCCGCAGAGCATAGATTTATTGAATTGAATCAAAGCCTCTGTGAATTCACAATAGCACTAAGCACTATGATTTATTATGATTGGATTTAATACTGACTTAGAAAATGGGCTAATAATGCTTTTCATGGATTCTGTGCTGTTTCCGGTATTTTGAAAATTAATCGACACAGATTAAGATTTTTTTATAAACGAGTATTTGATTTAATATCGAGGAATCATGACAGCCCTAAACAAAATTATAAAAAAAGAAACTTAAAATTTAAATTAAAGCTTTAAACATAAAAATGACAGCTAATAAGACAGAGAGAGTATCAACGGGGCGGTACCTTGATGAGGTAGCGTGTGATGTCTCGTCCAGCGATGTCCAGACGACGTGTGAGATGAGGAAGAGAGAAGCCTTCGTACACTGGACAGATATGAGTGACACCGTCACCAGAGTCCACCACCACACCCGTCAGCAGACCTGTACAGAGAAGAGGCATTCCCAAACATCACCTTGTCAAGTCTGGCATGGACTACTGCTTTTTTAAATATAATATTATACAACATTTTATTGGGTGTTAATTTTGTTATTTTATACAATATATTTGTATTATTTTATATTAATTTTATTTTGAATTATTTTTATTATGTTACATTTTATATTATTTTTATTATTATTATTTTACATTTTTATTATATTTCTTTTTATATAATATTTTATTTTGTACTATTATTATATATATTATTTTACATTTTATTTTAGATTTGTATGATATTTATCATTATTATTATTATTATATATTTTATTTTGTATTATCTTTATTATGTTATTTAAAAAAAGTATATTTATTATTATATTTTATTTCATATTATTTGACTTTTTTTTTTCATATTTTTATTTTATTTTCTTATTATTATTATTATATATATTTTTTTACATAATTAAAAAGGTTGAGTACCTTGAGCGTAAAGAGTGAGCACGGCCTGGATGGCGATATAAACGCCTGAGAACTGATAGGTCTCAAACATCACCTACAGGGAGACAAGAGGGACAAAAATGATCACAAGCCTCACTGAGGTTCATCACAGATTTAATTCAACGAACGGGTGCTCAAACCTCGATGATCTTCTCTCGGTTCTTGGTGGGGTTCATGGGCGGCTCTGTGAGCAGGATCTTGCAGTTCTGGGAGTCGATGTTGAGCTTCTCGGGGCCGAAAGTGTAGTCCCACAGGTGCTTCATATCGTCCCAGTTCCTCACGATCCCGTTCTCCATCGGGTAGTTCACCTCCAGCATGGAGCGCAGCTCGCTCGCCTCGTCACCCACCATCAGGTCCTACAGGTCAAAGGTCAGAATGCTCAATGTTACCTTTCAATGTGAGCTGAATGGAAGAAAAATTAAGTGTTGAATGGAGCTGGAGAAAACTGGGAAAACAAACTTCATTTCATCAGTTTTTCAAAATAAAAGTCACTGATGTTTATGAAATAGACTATTTTCTGTACACTTGTACACAAATGCGAGTTCTAAAATTACTAAAACTGAAATAAAGATATTACAAAAAAAACTAATAAAATTAAATTGGAAACTGAAAGCATAAAAATAAAAACTCATTCAAAATATGAATACTATAAATGTATTTAAATAAAACTAAAATAACACTGCCTCCCATATTACGTTTTAACCATAATTAAATATTATCGTGTAATCATGCAGTATTTTTTTCCAGGTGTTAAAAGCAAACTTTTAACCTGACATTTCCTGGCTTTCTTATTACAATGAATTTATTCATCTACTTTTTGTTGCCATACCAGCATCTATGGCTACTCATGACCATGAACCCTGTATATCATATTTGGACACAGCACACTCATGCCATTCTGTACAGACCAGTGCATTCTGGGTAATGTCAAAAAACTGACCCATACAAGCAAGATCATTTCATCAGGGTTAGTGAGAGATCAAGATTAGTCCAAACATTAATGCAATAATAATGTCTACCAGCTCTGCATCTCCTGAAAGGGTTTGGAGAGAATCGCTACAGGTAAGACTCACACACACACACACGCACAGACACACACTTACCATCTTCCTATAATCCTACAGCACCTCAATACAGTAACAGAGGAGAGAAAGACATATTTGGAGAGAACAGGAGATGAGCAATGAGAGTGAGAGTCAAAACTGATGCAGGCTCAGCGATCTTATCCCTGATTCTTGGAAAAAGGGACAAAACATGTCCTACTTACAAAAGACAGTAAGGGAAACGGTATACTCGGGTCCTTCATTGCTTAGATTTTTTAAATAACTGTATTAAAATGATTTAAAATGCATAAATTAGTTCTCTTAATTTATTGTTTGAAACTATGTTTGTTAGTACTTTTTTATTCTTTGCTCAACTCATTAATTTAATATAGACTATGTAGCTCCGCCCCTTTTCAGCACTGCGCTCGCTGTCTTCAGGTTTGTATTTCCACGGCACTATCATAAAACATGTTCCCCAATATCATTCATAAGCTGACAGACCTTTGTCTAGAAATATATCCATTTCTAATTAAAGTATTTAAAAAAAAAGTGTTTATGGCAAAAAACAAACAAAACAAAAAAGTGTTTACATGGCTAAAAAACAATCTAGTCATATTTTTTCAGTTTTCTTAAAGTATATCTTAATATTTCTGTGTTTCCTTTTTAATCAAAGATGAATATTTCGGTGAGAGGAACCTGTAGGACCCCTCTCGAGGCGGCTCCACCCCAGTGAACACCACTCTGCAGGAAGTTCAAGTCAAACAGGAACCGTTACCAAACTCACAGCATTTCTTTGAAATCCTTTAAAATGATAATTTACAACCTCTGATACAAAACAAATCCAGTTGGTGGCCTAGATAGGCAGCATTTCAAGATTATGAACCTGCTTGTGATACATTTAATAGCAAAAATCATAAATAAACAGTTTCATATGATTAAAAACGAACTGTTAAGTTACTCATTTCAATCCGGATGCAGCTTTAGGGGACTGCTGTAGGGTGTATACGGCTGATTGGGACAGAGCCCAAGTCATAGGGAAAGATTTAGGGTGCAGTTCAGTGGGGAAACTTACCTTGATCTCGATGTTTCCCACTTTGGCTGTGGAGCGGATGATCGGTCTTCCCACCAGAGCCGGGAAAATGTGCTCCGGGAAATTAGAGCCGGCATATCCACACTTCACAAACTGAAGAAAAGGGAGACAGACAGAGAGTTGTGGAAACAATGACACACATACCGACTCTAATGTTCAGTTTAAACTAAATTCATATTACTATTTGTGGATTTTCGATGGTACCGGGGGAAATTTTAATAATATAAATAAGTAGACAATTTTGTGTAAACTTATTGCGGATTATAAACAATTCTAATCAGTAACCATAGTTTTCTGGACATTTATTGCAGCGATATCATGTTTTTTCTAAACATGCTAACACCATGGTATTGCAGGATATGTACCACAGTATTCTTCACCATTACCATTTAATCCCAGACACAGAGAGAATGATGATGTGATGTGTTTCTATGGGTTGTCTCGTCACTTCCTCTCTCGGCCAGATGTGAAATTACAAACTCGGAAGTGAGTTTGAGATCATCTTTAGCTTTTACTGACACAAACTCGCATGCAACATCGATAAATATGTGCACAACCATGTAATTTAATAAATTATGCACGCTCACATTGCGACCTCATTCAAATATTAACGGAAATACGTGTGTCAATCGTGTCAATACATTCATAAAGATCCTGCAAAACACCCACATGCAAAGCATTTATAACACGGTCCGATCTATGATTTCTAAACATCCGATCACAGCTTTTTTCCACATAACAGGCCGAATGTAACGTTAAATCACAGATAATCACTGTGTGAAATAAGGTGCTATCAGATCACTTCCTGTTCCGCTGCATCTTCTTCCTACAAGCCGTCATTAAATCACACACAGCGGCGATAAAACACATCATTCAGACCGGAGCGAGCGGTATAAGGTGCGCAGTCACACTCACCCCGGTCCCGTTGTCACACACCACCACTTTCCTGCCTTGACTGTCCATGTTTGTACAGACTCGGTGAATCCGCCCTGATCTCAGCTCCGCCGCCGCCGCCGCTGTCTTCGGACACCCGGAAGTCTGCGAACTCAGCCCTGCCCTTCACTCCTCTTCAAAATAAAAGTCCGCCACGACGCTTCAAAACAAAATCACACGTACAGCTACAAATTTAAAGCTTTTCACGAAAATTATCGAAAATACCCACCTTCAACGGACAGATGTTTACAACTGGTGTTATTTCAGGACCCAGAACAACGAACAAATTGATTTTAAAAATCAAAGCCATAAAATGATAAATGGGTTGTTTAGCATTGAGAACAGACTTCTTTAGGGCTTGAAAGTATTTTTAAGTGCAGGTGACAGTTCAGGTAAAAAATATAAATACATATATATCTCACTAATCTCTTCTTCTTTTTCTAATTTTGACAAACTTTAGATAAAATTACAAACAATAATAAAAGCAAATAGGACAGTAGCTCACCTTTTCAATGGTACCAAGAGGCACTCAAATATGGGACTCTTGGACCACAAAACCAGTCATAAGGGTCAATTTCTCAACATTTAGATATGTGCATCATCTGAAAGCTGAATAAATACATTTTCATTGATGTGTGGTTTGTTACGAACAGACTATATATTTGGCCAAGATACAACTATTTGAAAATCTGGAATCTGAGGATGAAAAAAAATAAATAAATACTGAGAAAATCGCCTTTGAAGTTGTCCAAATGAAGTTCTCAGCAATGCATATTACTAATCAAAAATTAAGTTTTTATATATTTATGGTAGAATATTTACAAAACATCTTCATGGAACATGATCTTTACTTAATATCCTAATGATTTATGTCATTAAAAGAAAAATCTATGTTTTTTTTTAGCTATTGAATATACAACCCAGCAATTTAAGACTGGTTTTGTGGTCCAGGGTCACAAATGTCAGTTCATAAAATGTTGTTTAAAAAATACTTGAAGTTATTCTAAGTCATATACTCATTGAGGACAACTGAGGCATTTTAACCAATTTACTCCTCGTTTACATTTAATAGATCATTTCCATCTTCCAATTCTGAAAAAAAAGTCCAAAATAAACAAAAGTATAATCTCATAATCTATTGTTCACTGGTCCCATGTCCAGGAATGAGTTCAAAATGTAAAATACAATACATACACAATGAAAAAAATTACAATTATTCAGAAATGATTGTTCAAACATTGACAGCAGTTCAGCTTAATCCACTGCATCTCCATAACAATCCTTAAAAATACAAGTTGTAAAAATAAAATGTTGACCTGAACAAGTAATAGCAAATCAGACATCAAATATTCAGACAGCTTCCAGCATTAAACCTAATGCCACAAATCTTCTAGAGCTTGAGGAGGTTCTACGGCTGTGATTCCCAGTTAAACATACAATTAAATAAGAGAAAGCTGTGAACTGGTGATGAAGCACAATGATTTAAAACAAAAACACACTCAGTTCACACACACAGGCTAAGAGATTTACAATTTAACAAGTTAGAAAACCAGCTATTTCATACAGCAACAAGGAGGTTTACTCATAGTCATAATTACCCACAATCCCTCCAAGCTCTGTTATACAGCAATCTCAGTAGAAAAGAAAAAGAAAAACTACCCGTTCACCTTCTTAAAGACAGCAACAAAACAGCAGGATCACGTGTTCAGTGTATGAGACAAAATGTCAGTGTGTATGAGTTTATATACACATTAAAGGAATAGCTCATCCAAAATTTAAATTTAGCTGAGAATGAACTCACTCTCAGACCATCCAAGATGTAGAGGAGTTTGTTTCTTCATCAGAACAGATTTGGAGAAATGTAGCATTACATCACTTGCTCATCAGTGGATCCTCTGCAGTGAATGGGTGCCGTCAGAATGAGAGTCTAAACAGCTGATAAAAACATCACAATAATCCACAACACTCCAGTATACGTCAATTAACACACTGTGTGGTGAAAAGCTGCATGAAAAGGCAACTTTTTTGCTGGAGGAAGCAAAAATAAAAATGGATTATGGTCACGTATTTTGGCCTCAAGCAACAGTTTAAAGCTGATATACCTTAATCATCGATTTGTTTCTCACGAACACGCAGCTTTTCGCTTTACAAGATGTTACTTGATGACTGGATTTTTGTTGTGGATTATTGTGATGTTTTTATCACTTGTTAAACTCTCATTCTGACGGCACCCATTCACTGCAGAGTATCCACTGGTGAGCAAGTGATGTTGTTACACTAAATTTCTCCAGATCTGTTCTGATCAAGAAACACACTCATATACATCTTGGATGGCCTGAGAAGGAGTACATTTTTTATGAGATTTAAATTTTTGGGTTGAACTTTCCCTTTAATGTGGATGAATCATTTGAAAAATAGCAATAATAGAAAGTGCTCCCCTTCCATTCATGAAGAAATGCCACATTTAAGGAGCAGTTTACCAAAGGAACGCACCCCAAAAGTATATTATGCATTAAGAAAACTAACCTTATTTTTAGAATTATTATATTCTCACATTAATTATTAAGTAAATATCTCACAAAATTCTCATTAATGTCATGTTTTCTTTATGCAAAATCTGATTTCTTTGCATTCCTTGGGTTCTAGGGTGAAATATGACTCGGACAGGTTTTCTTGTGAAACTCAGTGCCAGGTTTGCTTTATATTTTGGAGTACACAGACATGAGGAACAGCAGTTTCATGATGTCGGGTTCACCGGGGAAGGGTCTGTGTTATATGCGATACGCTCCTCACAGGAGCACAAACTCATCTGTGCTTCCTCTCTTATTGTTCCTGCTCATCCTGTTGCATGAGAAAATGTTTGCAGGACCATCCAAAGACCCCCCGCTCTGCCCCTCCAGTCCATAGTTCTGTCCCCTGCCCTCAACAAATGTAAAGATGGGATACTTCTCTTTAGAAGATGACAAAGCCTGGAAAAGAACAAAAAAAATAACATGCACATATTAAAAAATATATAATAATTATGATTTCAGCTTCTTGATATTTCTGCATTCATTCTGAAAATGCATAAAAATACAAATTCTGGCATTATCATCATTTGTTTTTTTTATTCCAGAAGAAATATATTTTATTGATTCAAACAAGACACTCACTTCACTGACCGCTGAACACAAAGACTCAAAGTCTTTCTTAGTCTGCGCGTAGAACCCGATGGTGCAGCTGGGATCCATACGACTGAAGTTCATCTTCCTGGGTGAGTTACAGTGAAAAGACTACGAGAGAAAAGACAAATGCAGCTTCAGTTCCTCCTACCTGGTCAAAACTTTGAGTTATGAGGGATGCTTTCCATCTCACCTCCAGAGAGAAGCTGCCTTGGGTGACGTCCACCACTGGCTGACAGTAGTGTGGGTCCAGATACAACAGCTGCTCGTCTGGAAGACAGAGAGCAGCAGCCAATCAGAGAGCAGACAGGAACGCAGTAACCAATCAAAACATAGCGCTTAATAGACACATACCTTGAAAACCAATAAAAAACAGGGAATGCTTGGGTTTTCCTCCAATAATTCCTATACAGCATTTTAACTTGAGAATGTTCTAGAAAAAAAGAGAAGTTCTTCATTTAAGACAAAGGTCGAAAATAAGGCATTGTGTATTCTATATTAATGTAAAAAAAATAAAAAAAATAATAATTAATTAATTAATATATTATATATATATATATATATATATATATATATATATATATATATATATATATATATATATATATATATATATATATATATATATATATAATTTCATTTTTATTATAGTTTTACAATATAATAATGTAGTTAAGTTTTTAATATAATTTGGTTCATTTTTACACAAATATGCGTGTCAGGCTAAATGGTGATGACATTTTTCCACCCATATTTTGACATTTTATGTTCACAGTTATTTGAAACATTAAAGTAGACCCTTTATTTGTATATTGTATATTTTTACGTATAGAAATAACTTTTGTAAATGTAACTTGCTCCGTAAATATATAATATAACATAATATCTGTTCACTTCATACATTACATACGTAACTACTGAGTTGATGTGCAGTAGATGATGTACCTTAACGCACTCAGTGTAGGAAGGGTTTAACGTTTCTCCTCCGAGTCGTACTGGCACTAGGATGATGACTGATTTCCAGCCTGTGCCAGCAGACTCGGACAGCTCACACAACCTCATGATATCTCCTTTATACACTGCACCACACACAGAAGCAGAAGCATGAGCTAAACATCACTTAGAAACAGGAAAAACTTTCAGTTTCACTAACTGGTTTTTATAAATGACCGCATGATGATGCACAACCCAGCATGAAAACTCACCCGTGCAGTCCTGTGCCACGTATACAGCAAGGTTGTGTAACTCAGCGGATCTAGCCACTGCTTTTCTGGCAGAAGAAGTCACATCATCACAAAGTCATTAAAATGAAGCTTTTACATCTAAATACAATAACATTAATTTGCTCTCCACTAACCTCAGCATATGAGCCACTACGGAGGGGCCGTACCAGTCCCCTGCCCTCTTCCCAGACTCCTTTCCCAGCTCCACCAACTGGTGGACACCAAAAGGAGCTGAGGGGTGGTCCCCAAACCAAGACACCACTTTTCGGTGCAAAGCCTCCACCTGAGGCTCATTGCTGGCTGCAGGACACCCCCCCGGGGTCCGCCGGTGAACCTCACTGCTGCCAGAGCTCGGGTCCCTCTGGGAAATGGGGCTGGTCCAGGAAGAACTGAAAGACGGAAGGGACATGGCGGCTGGACGGGAGGGTGAGCGAGGCTTCAGCACTTCAAAATCCACATCTGTCAGTGGATGACAATCTGCCCACCTCCAGTCTGGGATACAGAGAGCAGCAGACACCATTTCACAGTTTGGGGTCAGGAATATTTCCAAAAAAACAAAACAAATGCATTAAATTGATTAAAAATGACAGAAAATAAATTTTCAATGTTTCATAAGATTTATTTTTCAAACAAATGCAGTTCTTGTGAACTTTCTATTCATCGAAGATTTTTATTTATTTTATTTTTTTTACAGTATCTTTAAACCAGTAAGTGCGGCACTGTTAAGCAAAATGTTCTTTCAAAAACATTTTTTTTTTTTTTTTATTCAACCCCAAATTTTTTATCAGTATGGTGTGTATTACAGCACTATATGACTTAACAACAGTTGTTGTTTATTATGGTTAATAAAAGTATTTTTTTTTATATTTATGCAGGTTTTAGGCACTCTGCTTTGCATCATTAACATATTTCTTTATAATTTGCATTTCATTTACATGCAAATAAAAAAATGGGACAGTCAGACCTGGAGGCATGAGGTGCTGCAGTAACCCCTGCGCCAGCAGCATCTGTCCGCTGCGCAGCATGCAGCCCCAGCCGCAGTCTGTGGTCAGACTGGATCCCTCCAGCTGAGGAAACTCCCTCCTGTAGGTGAGCCACACACACGACACGAACGCCTGCCGGAAACCATCCACCTCATCTGGGATTGAGATGCAAAGGAATACAACCTTCAACATTTGTATAAGCTTTATTCTCTAATTTAAAATGCAGAAAAGCAAAAGCAAAAGCATTCATAGGTTGAGTTGACTCAACTCTCAGGCAGATCACATGACGCACCTTCACTGTTGAACAGGTAGGACCGACCCAGGAGGATCAGAGGAGAGGTCTTGTTGAAGGTAGTTTTAGTTTTAACGGTCCAGCCTGGGAAAATGATGACAGGAACTCACTGAGATACAGTCAGTGATATTTGTTGTCGTCATTTGTAAAAGACAGGCCTCTACATCTGCCTTCAAAAATAGCTTGAGAAAAAAGGAACTAACCATTTGAGGCATTATTTGGTGTCAGTCATACAAACCAGTTTTCGCAAACCGTAACAATCCCAATCATGTGTTTGAAAACTAACCATATTTGACATTGTTCCAGGCGGACATGAACTTGGCTTTCAGGCGATCCACTTCATCGGGCTCTCCGGAGCCTTCTCTGAGGCCGTCAGGCGCTGAGCCGTGGCCGTTGTGGCGTCTGGACTGCGCCGAGGGCTTGTCCTCATGAGCGCCGCCGCCCACGATGTACTGAACGCCACTGGGAGACACAGAGTTCATGGCTCAGGCTGGATACAGCAGCATTACAGAGGAACTTCAGCCTGAAACACAGAGATGAGAGGTTCCTTCATTTCTTGGTACATTTTTGATGAATGAGCAATTGGTAGTTCCTTGACCTTCTGAAATAAAACAGCTCTGATTTACTGAACTCAAAACCTTCCTTAGTACCCCCCCCCCCCCCAATGTCACGGTAAAGTTATATTGAGAAAACAGGGTAAATACTTAGAGATGCTTAAAACTGCTACCATACTAGTTATTGGAGATTTTTAATAAAGATTTTTTTATTTAATTGATATCTACCGACTATGGATATTTAATTGTGCATGCTCATTTCTTTAATTAGATGACCTTTGTCATCATCTAACACTCACTTAAAAGGTTATTTTTAAAAGCATTAATTTAATAACCCAACTGTTAATATAATAATAATACATATTTAATGAATATCAGCTTTAATTGTTTGTTGTTATTTATTATTTTAAAGTAGTTAAGCCTATTTTTTAACCATTGGAACACAATGCTCTTCTAGATCTGACTTTTTTCTTTGTTCATTTTTTCTCATTCTGTTCCCTTTTCATTCTGTTTTTTCATTTATTTATCCAATTGCAATCAGTCAGTGACATTTGCAATTGAATGGGACTGGAGACACTTCGCTGCCTCTCATTGGCTGAATCAAAGCAAGAACACCAACCAATCACTCCCATAGATCAGCCTCCCTCCACATCACTCTGACTTTTCATTTTCCTTTCTTTCTTTTCTTCCTTCAAGAGATCAAATTCAGGGCAGCTGGCATGGACTCCAAACAAACAAACAAACAAAAAATGTACGCCCCGCATTCAGCAAGAGCGCCTTTCCATTGACACGTCAAGCTGCCCCAATTTACTCATGCATGTCTACCCAGATTGTGTTTCTACTTCCGATGTGTTTTTGATTTGCTTGAACAATGTTGTATAATTGAGATAAGTTATATTTACAGCAAACAGTAATATTTTGAAATAATATTTCAAATTTCAAATAACTTTTCTATTTTCTTTATTTAATTTTTGTGATGTCAAAGCTGAATTTAGTGCTCAAGAAAAAGTTCTTTATTTTATTTAAATGGTTTTCTATGCCTGAAAAAACTATTTAAATTTCACTGATATTTCCATGCTTTCCTTGACTATGGGAACTCTGCCTGTAATTACCAACATTGATCTATAAAACCAACTTAACACCATAAAAGAGTTACAGCACTTTCTGTAAAGCGTCAAAGAAGTCACACAACTTGAATTACTCACTACACCACAGTACACATCTTTCGAACTAGAAAACATGCCACCTGTGTGTTACGCAAACAATCCAGCTGTGTGTGTGTGAAAGAGCCGGTCACATGAGCCCTGACTGAGGACAGGTGTGCCAGCTGACAGACACAAGAGACCACGCACACATTACTGTGGGAATGTTCTCACTTCCCATTTACTTATTCTCTCAAGGAGCTTACGGTCTAATGAAGGGAAATGAGACAGTGTCACCAGTTCACGATGACAGTCAACGTCATTTCCCAATAATGCAAAATCTATAAAAATTTCCACTTCATCCTAGTACACTAGACTGCTTGGAGAAAGTGGATGCATGTGAATTTTCGACCATGTGACCTCCGAGTGCTCAGCAGAAAAAGTGAACAGCCAGGTCATCACAATGGCTTCATTCAGAATAGCATACTACATGTATACTTGATTACTGGCATGATAACAGTGTATGAACTCTCTGTTTGCACAGGATTGCCTGCTTGCATAAACTATTAAACTATGTGTTTCCCACAATGCAGTGCCTGTCCTGTCCTGTCCTAATTAAACATCTTTTATTTACAAAATGATAACTAGACTGCCCTCGCTCAATTCAACATGCAACTTCTTGAGGTCACCATTGCAGAAAAGAAAAATGCAGTATAAGTATATAAAAATATTGATATGTAAAAATTGATTGCCTGAATGTACTGTAAGTCGCTTTGGATAAAAGCGTCTGCTAAATGCATAAATTTAATTTAATTTTAGTTTTAATTTAAGTATATAATGCACATAGTACAGTACACTAGTGTTTCATTTTAAACACAGCCCAACAGAGGAAAATCCAGTTTACTGTGAAATCATGTAATTAGAAATAAGTCATTCATAATTGCACGGAGCAATCGCTCACTTTTAGTCATGATACAGCTTTTAATGTCCTTAAAATGACCCAGCTATTTAAAAGGCAGCCTGATTTGTCTGGAATTAAGTAAAATCAAGTGTGAGGACAGGTATCATGTATCCAGACACTGACCAAAACTGCGACTCTAATGCGATTCAAAGTTTATTTTGACCAGCTAGAAGCGTTTACCTTCACGTTAGACCCGGCATGTTTGATGTTCCGGATATTTTCCTATTTTTGCTATAAATAGGCAGCGACGTCCGGTCAGTGTGGAGCTGCTCGAGCGCTGGTCTGGAGGAGTCTTGGCAAGGACGACCGCTGTGTGAAACCGAGCTCAGGCCTCATCAGGCGCCGTCGTCCTGGCGAGCACGTTATCGATTAAAGCAGTAGTCATGAGTTTCTGAGTCTTTACAATCTTGCGCGGCTCCCGAGCTGACGAAGAGCGTATAAAACAGCAAGCGATTTAAACCAGTATGCAGACACTTCCTGTTGTCAATGCGGCTACGCAACCTCGACCCGCCCACCGAGCGACGTGATTGGTCAGGTTTGACAGTTGCCGTTTAATGATTGGACGATCTACACGTACGAGAAACTGTGGTCAGTTAATTATTTTATTAATTTATTTAATTGATCAAATATGTACATACAAGATGAATATAAAGTAAAGCGATAGCCTGTGTTATCAAAAGGAAATAATTAATTTAGGTATTTATTTCGTTAGTCAGATTTTACATTTATGAGGGGAAAAAAATTCCTCATGTTCCAGTTTTCGTAGACAAAGTGTGTCATACATTCATAATTACTAGTATAAACCAGAAAAAGTTGATGGTAGTGTTATGCTTTGTTTGCAGTTGAGTAGACTCTGCTTGCAAAGCACTAATAGCATCGCTGTGTTCATAATAAAAGTATCAGCTAGTTTTTGTATTCGCAAAAAGTCAGTTTGAGTAGTGTTAACTAATAATCCCTTAAACAGTGATAAGGGAGGTCAAAAGATCTGTGACCAAAAGTCTATTACTATTTAGACTTGACTAAGAATCTAGCAATACCTTAACCAGCAAAAACCCTAGCAACTCGAACAAATAGACAAGAAGGTTCTGGTTCACCTTTTGTCTTGATGAACTTTCCAGTTCAAGTTTAGTAGGTTATTCTCCAAAGCAAATAAAACAAGCTTGTCATTTTATACAATATCTCTTTATTAATAGATTACACACAATTCACCTCAGTTAATGGATCGCTTGATATTTGCTGTAAATAAATTGATGTACAGAGCCAAATAAATAGAATAAACTAACAAATGAATGTCCAAAATGCCTCATAACAGGTGATACAAGACTGAGATCCTCTTAATTTATCCTGTGTAGGAATACCTTTATATCTTTATATACCTCCATGTACAGTATTGTACAGAATTTTGGACAGTTGGATAAAACAACAAAGAACGTATACAAAAAATGACATGAAATAAAGTGCATTCTCATAAGATCACATTTTATAGGAAATTACAATAAAAAATAAAATAAAAAAGGAACTTTTTCAAATATGGCCACATGAACACAAACACAATATAATCTGACATATAGGAGCGGATACTTTCAATATGTGTGGATTCTTGTTTTCAGTCCACTCTGTGAATCTGTTGTGCAGTGTAAATCCAATCATTCAGAGCTGAATAAGACACAGGGCTTTACAGCACAGAGTAAGTGATCATTATAAAACATTAGTCTCATATTCCATCCGCTGTAACAGTCACATGGTGGAAACATTCAGGCCAGTGAAATGTTAGTTGCCTTTAACCACAACAGAGAATTCATGCACGGGAAAGGGCCGAATATGAAAAAAAAAAAAAAAACAACAACAACTGAAAATCAGTTTTCTTGTGTGTTACAAATATAACATCAGATATATTCACACCTTCACCCAAAATTTTTACATTATTTTGTGCATATTTTGTCGTCACTTCTCCATTTCACTGATGCATCCAAATAACTCTCTGGTATACTCTGTTGAGTTTCTATATAATACATTAAATCACTAATACTGAAACCAGATATGAAACGGCAAAAGCTATGTGAGATGAGAGTTGATGAGAGATAAGCAACGTCAGAATACATTTATGGAAAGATTAATCGATATCTTAATGTCTATCCAAAGGCATCATCATGCTACAGCAATTCAAGACCTTTGTACGTTACAATGACATACAAATAAATAAAGCACTCTTGGTTTCGTCACTGATTGCAACCCATACTACTATTATCCCTGTAAATATAAGATGTAAGTGATGTAACACTCTGGTGACAGTGTTTGTGTTATCCATCAGGTGGCAGCATAAATCCATCTATTTCAGCCACACCTCAACTCATCATCTCCATCATCATCACCATCTTCTTGATATATTTGTATTAAAACTAGCAATATGCTTATTTATACATGGCATAAAAAATAATGAAAAGGATAAATCAAATATATATGTGGTTATTATGGTTTTATACCATTTCTTTATTATGTTTCACTATGGTAAACTATGGTTACTGTAGTAAAACCACTGTTCATCTTTACTAATGTTTGCTATTGATGTTTCAATGGATATGGCAAAAAATCCCCACACATCCCTACAAACATTTGTTTTGCATAAGTTTAAGTTAAAACAGAGTTACTTTAGTAACAAATGTTTAGTGATATTTTCATTGCATGTTAGTGAACAACATTCAGACCACACAAAGAAATGTCAGCAGGCGACAGGCTACACCGGCTCCGCGTTGCCATGACAACAGTGACATTTACTGATGCCTGAGCAACTACAGAATATTTTTACCATAGAATCCTCTTTCAGTCAGATTCCAACAACCATCGTTAATTTGCTGATCCAACAATTTCTGTAATCAAGACCTGTGTTATGAAAAGACAATGCTCATGTACTCCGAAATTCTTGATATGCATTTAGCACTTAAATCATTATGTTTTTTAGTTTATGATCTCACTTTCAATAGCCACTGCTCCAGAAAACATAGCCAGAGACTTGCAGAGATGTTCAAACCCTTAACCACTCATTTCACCTCATTTTATTGATTTACAAAATGCATTTGCATTCTTTCAATACACAGCTTCTTTTGAATGACTGTGAATGCTCTCTTTAACAGCCAGATGGTGTAGTTATGACATCTAACATCAGGGGCTAACTGGGCCATACTTAACAGCCAAACTTTGACCCCTTGCTTTAACCAACTGCAAACCCCCATGGCTGGAGAATTATTATTCAGGTAGCGAATATGAGACTTGAGCGCTAGAGTCACAGTGAGGTCAACCATCACTTTCAAAGAGAATTCAGTAGCACAAAATAGAGTAGAGATGCACCAGTCCATGTCAAGCGCTGTGCATTACATTGACCTACTTGTGAGTATTAAATCTGCCAGTAAACTGTAAATTTACAGAGACACTGTAAGGCTATAAAACACTATATGCAAGTATGCAAACATAGAGGTGCCTGTCTGTGATCAATGATTATCTCGGAGGAATACCATTGTCTTTTCAGTTTAGTTAGTTTGATTTGATTTGAAAATAAATAGCTAAATGTAGCTACAAGATGCTAAATTTATAATACCATTTATTATATTGGTGGAGTTATTTCAATGTAAGCTTTGAATATTTTAGTCTTTCAAATGCACCACCTTTCTGTTAAGGGACTGATATTTACCTCAGAAGGCATCAATCTGCACAATTAACAAAATGTCAACAGTTTCAACTGTCTTAATTCAGTGTGATGAGAGACTTAGTTAAGAGGGAATTTTATAAGGGGAATAAATCTATGGTTTAGGCAACATCCTCCTCATGGCTAAAGCAGTATGCACTAGCCATTAATGCAGAGGCGGCCTTTCACAGAACGGTATGGCATTGACTTAAACCTCAATTAGTTCCAGTCCATTCTTGGTCTGCTCTAAGACAATGGGGGGAGGTCCCCACTTGGTTCTGGGGTCATGTTGTGGGGTGGTGGGGGGCATTGCTGCCCCTGCACTAATGGTTGTGTTAAACCTGATTAGAAACTCCTGAATCATGTAAGAAGCCCAAAAAACAAAAACTGCAAAAGAAGCAATGCGTTCTGTCAATGCCAAAAACTTGATATGCTGTAACCTTGAACAAATTCTTTTCAGTTTTTGTGTTTAAGGAAATTGAGTGGTTGGTCACCTTAGGAAAAGTACACATAACATTGTTTTGGTGTTCATAGAATTCAGCATTGCTTGATCTGTTAAAGCACTTTGCACTTGTCCATTTTTTTTTACTTTGTAGCACAAGCACCACAAAACATGCACCCAATCATCACCTCATACACAAATACCCAACACACATTCTAATATAATACTTCTATAACTTTTTCTGATGCAGCTCTGCATGTACACTAAATAACAGCCTTTGAAATAACCTTGGAGTTGTTGTCTTTGTTCAGCGTAATATGGTTTAATGCATTAATTATTCCAACTAGCAGAAGATCAAGAGCCATTCTGAGGAGTAATGACAGTCTTCACCTGCGGAGAGGTGCTAGTAGGACTCTGGCTGACTACTTTGGAGCTTGGTCTACTCCCAGAAGAAGGATCAGGTCTTCCTGGTGCACAAGCCTTGGTGACCCCCAATGATTCGGGGGTCTCTTTGGGCTTGGGCCCCTCCTGAGTTCCACCTTTATCAGACCCTATAGATTTCCCTGTGCTTGTCAACTGTGTAGCCAAACCAGATTTTTCACCAGGAGACTGAAGTTGAGTTTTGGGCAGATCAGGAGGAACTCCAGTTGGAGAAGAAGTGGGAGATGGAGAGTGTTCCTCAACTACTTCCAAGAGGCATTTGTCTTCCCAATCCAGTGTTCCCCGGTAGCAGCTGACCGGAGCTAAGCCCTTGTCCTGCCTAAGTTTTCCCAAAGCAGAGCACTGCACCTGGGGTGGGTGAGATGGGACAACCCCTTTGGATGGAGCAGTTCTTGCCCTGACATCTAAAGTTCTGGTATGGGAATCTAATATGCTCTTTTTGAGACCCTCTCCATCACCTGGTCCATTATTTGCTTTGGTTATCTCTGTGCTTGTTGTCTTCCCGAGATCACTGCATGGCATACTTGGCTTGACTGAAGTTGAAGTCTTCCCAGTATCCTTTCCCCCTTCTTTCTCCAACAACTCTTTGTTAATAACACCAAATGTACTCACAGAGTATGAAGGCTTAGTTGTTCCTAGTGCCTGGCTTTGGGCAATTTTTGTAAGACTTCCTTGGTCATCATTTGCTGTTTCCTTAATGAAACTTGGATCTGTTGCTTTGACAGACGGGGAAGACGTGGTCAGGGGCGATGGAAGAGAGGCAACTTGGAATAGAGGTTTGGACTCTGATGCTACCGGAGAAGACTTGGTCAATGGAGGCTGCCAAGTCTGAGGCTTGGCTTGGCAACTTTCCTGCAGTGTGGAAGGGGGCCGCTGATATGCTTCAACACTTGCAGATTTCTTATTTCCAGATAGAGTAATGCCACCAGAAGAGAGGGTCTCTTTAACCACCCCTGTTTTAGCTTCACTAGCTTGACTTGGTTCACCAGTCCTCTCCTTGTCTCGATCCCTTTCTCTCCCGGCAAGCAAAGCATCTCTACTCAAAGGTGACTCCTGCCTGCCCAGCTTCCTGACCGGCTTCAGAACGCCCTTTTCAGGCGATGATGGTGTCGGTTGAGTGGGTGAAGGAGAAGTTGTTGGAGCAGATGCCAGATTCTCACCCTCAATTTCCACCAAACTCTGGAGGCCAAGCTCACAGTGGAAACCATCCTTACGATAATCTGAATGTCCAACCTCCAAACTGTGCTTCCTCATCAACCCAATCCCACCTTTCTTATCAGATGAAGATGAAAGAGGTGACCCAAGTTTCTCTGCTGACTGCACTCTTTTGAGTAGTGGTGATCTGGGTGGCTCAGCACTCTTGGGTCTAGGCCTTATGATTGGTGGAGATGAGTGTAGTTTGGCAGGAAAGGTTTGGGTGGTGTTGGAGCTCCCGACTGTGTGCCCAGGCAAAGGAGGTGGTGAGGACTGAGTTGGGGATGGTGTATGAGCCAATGGAGACAAAGGAATGTTGCCTGCTGACTTGCAGCGGGCTGAACGGTATTGGCGGTGTAGTTTGGGGGAAAGTCCATGCAGGGAGCTGGGTCTCATATGCTGGGTTGTTGCAGGGGAATTCGGGGCACTGGAGGCAGGAGAACTGCTCTGGGAGGAGGCACCTGGGTCAAGAATATCAAAAGGCAATTGAAATGAATGTATAAACTAAACTTTTAAAGTTGCTGGTTTTACCTTTGATATCACAACATATGCATTGATCTACTCACCAAGGTGGGATGACTCAGGGGTTGAGCGGTAGCCCTGGGTAGGGGAGTGACCGGACAGGCTGTGTGTCGGAGAGCCAGGAAGACTATCGCTGGATGAGAGGGACCGGTTCAGAGATGACAGGCTACGGCTCGTATGCAGCAAGTTGGATTGCTTAGTTATTTTGCGGAACAAAGACCCACGCCTCTTACTGTGAATGATCATGGAAGAAAAATAGAGAAACAGACAGGGGTAAAAAAAAAGATGAAAGATATTCTTTATATAGACAATCTTCACAACTGGAGGCACATTTTACCTCTCCTGTCCCTCTTTGACTGTCCTCTTACTGCGTCTAGCCATCTTGGACTTGCAACTGGACTTGCGTGCTGGTCCCACTTTAATGGATGTGTTTTCAAAAGGTGTTGTGGTCACAGTTACCTTGTTTCCACTCTGAAAAAAGAAAAAGCAAAGAAACATATAGGACTGTTTGGACAGCTATCAATAAATCTTTCTCAGGTCATGTCTGTTATTACTTCTCTGTGTATTTTCCCTCGTTGATGAGAACATTTTGTGTCTCACCTTAAGTATAAGCTCTACCACCTCGGTATGGACCAATCCATGCACAGATTCACCGTTGACATGAGTGATGAGGTCACCAGCACATAGTCCCGCCTCCTGAGCAGGGCCTCCATCCTCCACATGCTGTGATTGGTTAAGGACGGAATTAGCTTCAACAAAACTATTGCTGCAAATCTGTTCTATAGTCAATCAACCATTTTTTCATGTTGTATTGCTGTCTCACCCAGACTATGTGGTGCACACTGTAGATGTCAGTGTCTCCAATGTAGACCCGAATGGCACGGAGTGTGAACCCATACTTTTTGCCAGAGCGGTGGATAGTAATTGGTGAACGAAGCACCGTTACAGTGGGGCAGTAATCACGGCTGGGAGAGGAGTCTCGTGATGAGGGGTTGGATGAGAGAGAGCGTGGGGACATTGGACTGGCCAGTGGAGAACTACCGTGCTGCTCAACTAGATATTGGTAAATCAATAATCAATATATAAAAATTTTTTGCACTTGGCATTATTTGTATAACGAATGTATGACAAGTTCTCACAAGGAATGAAGGCTGAACTGTACCTCCGGGTATGATGACAGACAAAGCGGTGGCAGATGCAGATTTGATGACCTTGTTGCTGGGACGTGAGGTGCGTTTCTCTCCATCGCTTGACAGCTGCTGGTGACGCGCTTGCCGAAGCACCAGATCTTTGGTCGCTCGCTGTCCGACGGTGTCACCCATGGCCACCCCGTCCCTACCAACCACTGCTATGGCTCCTGGTATAGCCTTTGGTGCTGATATCTCACCTGGTCTCAGTGGCTTGTCTGCAAAATTTTATATACACAGAAAATATGTTTATCTGAAACTCTACTGTCTATAATATTTTTTTTCATTTCCACTTACCTGCCCCTTTACTTGCCGACATAACTTCCTTTCCAGCATTCCTCTGTTCATTAGCACTTGGCGATGACAGTGTGGTGGCTCCCTCTACTAATGATGCTGAGGTTTTAGCAGCACCCTGTTTTTCTGAGAGCTCTCCATCGCCCTCTTGAGTAGCGGCAAACCTGTGCGTGTCCATTAGGGCTGAAAAACGGCGCCGGGCACCCATAGGAGGACTGTAATCTCCATCCATATACAAAGACTCAGAGTATGATAGACGCTTCCTGTGAAAAAAAAAAAAAGTAAGTAGTTGAGAGTAGTTGAGAGGGATTGTTAAAATTCAATAATTTTGATAGAATGTCTTCATATGCATTTATATAATTTAACTCTCTCAAACGTACATCTCAGGTGAGCCTGTCCTCCAGCTCTTGTCCCTCAAGCTTCCCAGACTCTCCCGCTTAGCCGTCTTGTCATCACGGCGACCTTTGTGCTCTCGACGGGTTACTACAGGTGTCTTCTGCTCCAGCTGAGACAGGTGCTCCATGCTGCTATACACCTGAAAGACAGAACAAAGGCTGCATTTCATCACAGAAATGTTTCTTGAGCAGTAAATCACCATATCAGAATGATTTCTGAAGGATCATGTGACACTGAACTGACTGGAGTAATGATGCTTGAAATTAAGTTTTGCATCAAAGGAATAAAGTGCATTTTAAAATATATTCAAATAGAAAAATACGGTAAGATTTATGTTTTTACTATATTTCTGCTGAAATTAATACAGAATTGTTAAGCATAAATGACTTCGGTCAGTAAGATTAAATAATCTTTGATCTGACTGTTTGAACAGTAATGCTTTATGGTGGCTTTTTTTCATTTGTTATATTTAGTGCTTGAAATCACTTGAAATATTTAATCCAAGGTCTTTGTTCAGCAAGTGGTTCTGAAGAGGGTTGCACATCTATACAAAAAATGTTTTTAGAAAATAAACACAATCACTGGAGTTAAAATTGTGACAATTATGTCTGTTCTCTAAAAGGAATCCGAGGATGCAATGTGACCTTGATGGACCATTAAAAATTAAATAAGAAGAAAGATAAAGAAGAAAGATAAGTGTTAATGTGTCTGTTTACAGATTCAAGGGTATTTCTGAGAAAGAAAGCATGAAATATGAATGCAGCCATGTGTCAGACTGACCTTACTGAAGCGCGGCGAGCAGGAGGAGAACTGTCTTATCTCTACTGGCTCATCGTCATTGGTGTCGTCCTCGTCGTAGGAGTTGATGTGCCGATAACGCTCGGACCGTGCTGAAACAGAGGGAGTATGAGATGATGATGATGAGAGATAGAGAGATGGCGATCAAGTGTCCTTACTGTCGAAATAGCTGGTGTCCTCCTCAGACTCTAGATTAGGGATAAACTCGGCCTTCTGTCGGAGTAAACCATTCCAGTCCAATCCCAAGAAAAACGAGTGCTGCTTTACTTCAAACGCTCCACCTGTTAGTGTAAAGAGAAGCACATTTATAGACAAATAGATAAACACGCAATCCTGGTAAAAATCTTGAAAAAATAAGCAAATGCTGGGGGTGTGTCCGCTGTCAGTGCTGAAACCACGCCCACTTGTGGAAAAGTTACTAGGGATGGGCAATACCACTTATTTTGTTTTCGGTACGATACCGATACCTTTAAATGCCAGTATTGTAGATATTGATACGATACCTTTAAATACAAACTTTTTAAATTATGAAATTTATTCAATTTTTAAATTAGAGTGTAATGGGTAATGATATCCACTTAACTTTATATAAAAAAAAGCATTTTAACATTACGATAATACGCTTTAAGTGCAATTTATTAGGTTATATTTTTGTTTACACATGATTAAATTATGTTTGCTCTAGTGGTAACCATGGAAATCTACAAATATATAGTTGAACTAGGTCACTTTAGTAAAATCATGGTTCATCTTCTTAAGGGACTGCCTCTGTCACAGGGTGTTGCACACATAAAATGCAACCTTTTTATTCTGACAATCACAATTTGTTCATTGTGAAAGAACTCAAACATATAATGTTTTTCTGTCCTCTGATAAGGATTGTTCTGGGCTGCCATTTCCAAAAGCATCAATGCTTTCTTGCGATACTTTTGGGAAATCCTTTTTGAATGCACTATCAAAAGTGGTGTGTTCAGGCGCTTTTTAAGGTGCTGAAAACAGACTGCGCCATAGACCAACTCAAACCTGGTCTAAGGTCTGACGCAATGTTTTTTCTTTGTTATTTAAAGAACGTACACGCTGCTTATTAAACTCAGGGATGCACAGCAGCACACAAACATGCCAAATATTACAAAGTAATGCAATGCAAAATTTATATATATATAAATGCCTACATGTCATAATGGATAGTCATCGCATATATCAGAATTAGGCTATATATTTGCTCACACATGAGCAACTCCGTTTCATTTCGGAGGCGCGTTCTGTCTTTGCACATGCCAAATACAGCTGTGTAAATAGCAAATCCGTCATGACACGAGCGCAACTGACTCTTAAAATGAATGGAAGATGAGACTCTGATTGGTTTATTGCATGTTACGCCCAAAAAAACACCCATTACTCATTAAGAAAATAGGGACAACCCATTTAGACCATGCGCCCGGGCGCGCCAACCGTTTGGACATTCCCTGATAGCACCTGTGCCATGCACTTTACACTTTGCGTTTAGATTGTTAAAATAGGGCCTCATATGTCCAATCTGAATTCATGACGTCTTGACTTATAACATACCGTATTTTTTGGACTATAAGTCGCACCTGAGTATAAGTCGCATCAGTGCAAAAATACGTCATGATGAGGAAAAAAACATATATAAGTCGCACTGGACTATAAGTCGCATTTATTTAGAACCAAGCACCAAGAAAAAACATTACCATCTACAGCCTCTAGAGCACTGAGCAGTATAGAGCGTCATCTCGTGGCTGGAGAAGGTAATGTTTTCTCTTGGTTAATGTCAAATTAATTTTGATAAATAAGTCGCACCTGACTATAAGTCTGTATATACATAAGTATATAGTCCAGAAAATACGGTAAGTGTGTGAAAGTGTGTTAAACTGGTGGATGTGTACCTGTACCCAGTCGCACTAGTGGGTTGGTTTGCAGCAGGGCAGAGATCAGGCTCTGAGCTTCACTAGGCAGTGCCTCGTCTCCCTTAGGCCACTCAATATCATCTACACAAACACACACACAGAAATCTGTTGGCAGCACTGAAGCTCTTCAGCACTTTTCAGTGTATGGCATTACAAAGCTCTGGAGCACTTTTGAAGAGGTTTCCAGAGAAGAAGAATGTGTTTGCTTTAGCACAAATCAACACCGCTGCTGCTAATATTAGCTCTGATGTGCTGGGACATGAAGTTTGATCAGGATTCACCTCAAGATTCAGACTCACCTGTGATCACCTGACCAAAGAGCTCTTCAGTCGTGTCTCCGAAGAACGGCACGCAGCCCACTAGGAATTCGTAGAGGATGATACCCATGGCCCACCAGTCCACTGGTTTCCCATAGCCCTGCCTGAGAATGACCTCCGGGGCGATATACTCCGGCGTGCCACACACCTGGGACAGAGAGACAATACCATCCTGTGTACACCTGGCATGTGAACTGAATCACAAGAGGACATGCCTCTTTCCTTACCTGTTTGTCCAGGAACTCCCTGGCGTCCTTTTCTATGTGTCCCTCAAACAGGTTAGTGGTGAGATTCATGAGTCCCATCTTTGACAAGCCAAAATCTGTCAGCTTAATGTGACCCATCGACGTGATCAGCAGACTGTGAAGAAGAACCACAAACCATGAGCGTTTGCTTCAGAAATAAATGACAACATGAGATCTGTTTTACACCTTGTAACAGAGAGCTACAGTCGGTTCCCCAAAGTAAAAATCCCGTTTATTTTCTTCATAGTGTTAGAATTGATTTTTAACGACAACTTATAAACCATTAAAGACAGACCTACGGTAAACAACGAGTTAGTTAATAGATCATATAAGCTTTTGTTGAATGTATTTTTAATATGGTCATAATCAACCTCAGAATTCCTTATGAAAAACCACATTACCCATGATTCTGCAGAGAAATCTCCACGAATCAGAAGACTGGGAGTATCACGTCACTATTATTGACATGAGGCAGCTTTTTTATGCTCTCAAACTACTTAAGAAAACAAGTTTGTGTGAGTGTGTAATTTTTTAACTTAAAATATTTTTTACATACACACTCAACATCTGTTGAAATCACTGATGTCATTTGCAGTGCTTTATGTGTTTGTAGTTCTTTCACGTTCTTTCACAGCCTACAGTATGCTAGCTAGCTATGCCTTCATCACATATATGCATATTACCTGGTTGCAATTATTTACAAAATACAGTCTTCTACTTTTGAAGAATTTTTTTTTTTGTCTGAAATCAATGTTTGTAACGTGAACTTGAGATTCACCTTGTTGCTGGTTGGATTGGTTTATAGCTTATAACTAAAAAGAGAAAAATAAATGGGAAAAATACTTCAGTAACAAATGCTGCAGAATAATTGGACGGGCACTAATGCACGTGTGTAAAATGTGTAAAAGATGCTTTTGCAGTACAGTTTTTTTCTATTTTGTACAGTACTTTGGATCAATATGTTGTTTTCATACGTGTCCTCCACTCCAACAGGGGGCGCTCACTTACTTGTCTGGTTTCAGGTCTCGGTGTACGATGCCATAATTATGAATGTACTCCAGCGCTAAAACGGTTTCGGCAAAGTACATCTGGGCCATTTCCACAGGAAGTGCTCCGATATTCTTTAGCAGCGTTGCACAGTCACCGCCTAAATAAAAAATAAAGTGTTTTTAATTGGCTAAACAATGACTAAAATCTGGGTTGTGTGTAGAAATTAGGATTCATTCAACTGCTTAAAGAGGATAATGTCTTACCCTCCACATACTCCATAACCATACACAGGTGACGGCGCGTCTCAAAAGAGCAGAACATGCTGACCACAAAGGGGTTCTCGGCGAAGGTCAGGATGTCCCGCTCCACGAACGCCTGCTGGATCTGGTTCCTCAGGAGCAGGTTTTGTTTGTTGATCTTCTTCATAGCAAAGCGCTGCCGAGTCTCTCGGTGTCTGACTAAATACACAGCTCTGCGATCCAAACGACAGGGAGAGATCTGTTTTATACACATTTACTTATTGGTTTTGAGTAGTTTCAGAGTAATTTGAGAGTGAATAGCGGTATTCTCACCCATACGCTCCATTGCTGATGAGTTTGATAGTCTGGAAGTCTGATTCACAGGGCGCTTTGATGGCCTTGAGCTTCCCCTGAGACAAAGACACATGAAGGATTCAGTGCAGGGGAAATAAATCAACTGGAGTATAATTTCACTCCCTATGCCGTTTCATTTCTACCACTTTTATCCTGAATCCCTGACGTGCTGCGAGAGTTTGCCTAGTCCTTCATTAAAAATATGTTTCCATGTTAAAGAGGGAGAACATTGCAGGCTTATATAACACATCTTGATCTGTTTTTTTCCACACCCTCTTTTTCTCTTAAATTACTAGTAGGTAAACGTTTCAATCTTTGCAATCTTTTTCATTATTGCAAAGCAATATAAACATGATTATATTAATACACTCACTTCAGCAGAGTCGTCCGTCTCTGGCGTGTGGGGTCCCTCGCTGTCATAACTCTCCAAATTCACCATTTCTGCATGCAAGAATCAAGGTAGGTTAATACATTTTACTATGCAGTGAACATGTACTGGCTCTGAGACATAAATTAGTTGTTTTAGAAGTTTGACATGTTTCTAGGCCAATTAATAATCTAAATTGGCCTCAAGATCAATTAAATAATTATATAATGCATATATAATAATAATAATAATAATAATAATAATAATAATAATAATAAACCACTGTTCAAAAGTTTGCAGTCAATAAGATTTAGAATTTTTATTAAATAGGTCTTCTGCTCAACAAGGCTGCATTTATTAAAAAAATACAGTAAAACAGTAATATTGTAAATTAATACTACAATTTAAAATAATTGTTTTCTATTTGAATGTACTTTAAAATGTCATTTATTCCAGTGAGTCAAAGCTGAATTTCCAGCATCATTACTCCAGTCTTCAGTGTCACATGATCCTTCAGAAATCGCTCTGATATGCCATTAGCAGCACTAAACTGAACAGCAAAAATAATGGTTATTTTTTAAATGCTACATCAGTCTGCCATTGGTCAGTCAATGCTCTAAACTCAACACCATTGGTCGAGCCAATGCTACTTAATTAGGGCTGATGAGACTGAGTCACATTGTTTATAAAGTGGAAATGAACATAAAAACATCTTACATAAATCTGTAAATTAAACTGGTGAATTCACACAGTGAATTTTCTGCCTGTTAAGTGTTTTGTTGTGTTTAGCTCTGCAGTGAGAGAGAATAAGTGTATCCAGGCTGCTTTTGGCCAGCTTCCCAGCGTTGCTTACACATCTCCCTGTGTTCTTGGCAGGAATCCAAACTTCCCACCGCCTGTGCACCACCTTCACCTGCTCCATAATCTCAACAATGTCTCTCAGTATGACCTACATTTCCCTTCCTCTCCCCGGCTTCTTCTACGCTCTTTCCCTCCGGAGACACACGCGCTCGCTGTGTGAGGATGTTCGGTCGTGTTTGTCCTTCTCACCTTCCAGAGGGTCTCTGGTCAGGCCGAGCTGGCTGATGATGTATCGCGGGATGTCTGCTTTCATCAGCTGGCCCTCTTTAGCGTGGTCTTCTGCTGCCTCCAGAAGGTGGTAGAACTCTTCAGGGTTAAACTCCTGGAGAAACATGGAAAAAATAGCATTTTTGGTCAATTGCTGCATTCTGCACTTAATACAGGTCTGCTCAAATATTTGGCGTTTTTGGCTACGATGTTCTTCCGCAAGACGCAAGCAGTTCTGTTTATTAAACGCTAGAGCGTCAAAAGTTACCAACTGCAGCTTTAATATTCAGTGGACCTGAGTTAACATGAACCAAAAATGGGTTAAAAGTTGTATTTTCATTAAATAATGTTAAGAATGATTAATAAACACTGTAACATATATATTACTCATCATTAGTTCATGCTAGTTAATGCATTAACTATTTTTCACTATTGTAAGTATCACCAAAATAACTCAATATTTCATGTCCACATTTGTATTTATCTGGTGATCCATATTATTTATTTAACCACTGATCCTTATTTTCAGTGATCGCACTACTGGACACATTTTCAGTTTTTTTTGTGTTTGATAAAACCAGTCGAGGGTTTTGTTAAACTCTGGCCTTTCAGTACATCGTACTTTCTTCTCCTGACCCCTGGTGACCCCATCAGCCAGTTGCCATCACAACTGCACAAAGTAAGCTGAAGAAACGACCAAGCCCAGCGACCGGCAGATCAAGTGTGTGTGTGTGTGTGTGTGTGTGTGTTTGTGGAGACTCTCACCAGACATTCAAGCAGTCGGGCAGGACGGGAGATGATGATGAAGAGTTTCTTCACCAGCTCTGCGATGAAGGTCAGCTCTGAGCTCTCTGATCGCTCATAGGCCTGACAGATATCACAAGTTAGAGATACTTTTGACTACTGAAATCTCTTAAAAATCTTAATGGGAAAATTAAAAATCATTTAATCTACTCAACAGTCAACAGTTCAGACACACACTTGAGTGAATTCATATTATTTAGGATGCTCGAAATTAGTTTTGTAGAAAAATATATAGTTGGTTACAAAATTCGAAGCTCAAGGAAAAGATTTGATCATGGCCATAATGTATGAAGGGCTGAATGACTCCAAATTAAACAATATATTAAATAAATAATTAAATACTTAATAATAAAATAAAATAATAAAATAATTAATTCTTAAATTAGCAAATAAAATAATAAATATCTGTTGTAGTTAAATTTTACAAATAATATTATTTCTCATAAAAATATATTTTTTCTCATTACTTTAGATAGATTTTTCATGTAAGCACAAGCTTACATTTCATTTTAAAATATGTTTTTTTAATTTAAAATAATTTATTAAAATATTTAATGTTTTAATATTTAATGTTTATTGCATTAAGTATTACAATATTTGTGAATAGTGAATTTTGCAACAATGTCTGATGGTGTGGAATTAAAAAAATAATTGATAAAAAAATTATAATAAAAATAAAAATAAAATAATAATAATAATAATAATAATTAAATCCATTATAATTGATCCTTTAACTAGATATTAACTAGATCATTTCTTTAAATACACCAACAGACAAACATTGAACTAATGAAATATTATGGAACTAACAAAATGATTTAATAAACCAGTCAAGTAAAGTGAGATATTAATTCATACAAGCAGAAACACACACACACACACACACACACACACACACACACACACATGCTCACCTCATGTAGCAGCTTCTCAAGGTTTTCCTGCAGCTCGTAGAAGTAGACGGTGGAGATGAGGCCTTCACGAGATTTGGTCAGGCAGTCTCGGGACAGCTCGGCGATCTGGTGGTGGATGAAGCTGAGGACCCCGTCAGCCAGCGGCAGCACGTTCTCAGGTGAGTACGACTCGATGAACTCAGCCAAGCGCTCCTCCATCTGAGCCCTGGCCTGAAGATAACAGACAACATTTAAATAATAACTTCAACAGAGACTATATTCTGAGCTCAATTACAGACAAACTCGGGTCTAAAATGAACACTCGTCAATATTTCCAGAAAATAATGCAACAGTGCAAAACTCTTGGTCCTAAAAACTACATTTTCTTCATTCAAAATAAGATTTTTTTTTTTTTTTCGGGGTGAGACTTCACTGGAATGGCAAAAATTTGAAAAAAGCAATGTAGGCAAAACATATCTGCAACGCTTTAATAATGTTCTGCAAGTGCTTGCATTCACAAATTAAAAACACTAAAGCCTCTTAAAGAGACAGTCTCTCGTGTCGTTCCAAATCCACATGAATTTCTTCCGCTGAGAAGAGAACAAAAAAATATTTTGAATAATGTTGGTAACCAAACAGTTTCGATCACCTTTGACTTCCATTGTAATTGTTGTCTTTACAACTGAAGTCAATGGAAACTTTTTACCTACCAACATTATTCAAAATATCATCTTTTGTGTTCAGCTAAAGAAAGAAACTCATACAGGTACAACTTGAGGGTGAATAAATGATGGCAGAATCTTTATTTTTGGGTGAACTGTCCCTTTAAGTGACTGAAAGCCAGTGGGCGGGGCCTATGCTGCGATGCTGTGTAACTATTCGTCGATGTTTTGCTCCGGAGATGGTATTTGTCTGTGTGATGTCACAAAAACCACAATATCCAAACAAACTAGATTCGGTACAAAGACAAAAGATCAAAGCAAATGTGATTTCTCATATCATGACACCTTTAATAATCCAATTTTAGTCTGAAGTGTGTGTTTGTGTTTCGCTAACCTTAGGGAACCGCTCCTTATAAACATGGTTCATCATAACAATCTCATTGTCGTAACAGGAAGGCGATCGCCCCGGACTGTAGAGAGAAGCAGAGAGAAGGAACATAAAAGATGAATAAGAGACACTGTGCATAGATTGGTTCCTTCAGACACTGATGTGTGATTGTGTACCTGAGACTGCGTGAGCGCGGTCGCACCTGCGGTGATCTCCGTCCATCATCATCAGTGATGCTCTCAGTGCTGCCGAAGTGTTTGGACAGGAAGTGCAGCTCGTCCAGGGTGGGCTGGAACGGCAACTGATGCAGCCGCTCCTGAGACGAGCTGGAAGACTAAAGAAATGACACAACCGAGTGAGGAAAATACCATACAGGATGCACATTTCTATACTTTTAGAGATGGGGCAAAAAAGTCTCACAGTGGTCTCACAAAAATAAACAGAGAATGCTATTAACAGATCGATTTACTGTTTATTTTATCAAAATGATGACACCTTAACACCTTCATACTAATTATAATTTCTATTCATCTTAAGCAGAAACAGAAATAAATACCTTTCAAAGAAACATTGCGACAATGTCTTGACGAAATGAAAATGGTTAATAAAATTTTTTTCACTGCTGTATCGTTACATTTTTATATTCATGAATACATTTAGAAAATCAGATACTAACAAATCAGTTAGGACTTTATCTTGGAGGTTGTCAATCAATCAATCAATCAATCAATCAATCAATCAATCAATCAATCAATCAATCAATCAGACAGTGTTGACTTGTGTAATTTTTAGTATAATTAGTAAAAACTATTCTAGTTTTTGTTAATATTATGAATTAGATTTTTTTATATTTTCTGTTTTCATTTAAATTTCTGTTACAGTTTTGTTACAGTTTTAGTATTTTTTTTCCTTTTCACTTTTATAATTTTTTTAATAATAAGTCTGTATATATATATATATATATATATATATATATATATATATATATATATATATATATATATATATATATATATATATATATATATATATATTAGTTTTACTTTTTGTCGATTTTAGAACTTTAAATGAAAATGAGAAATGTTGCCTTGGTGAATATTCATCTGAAATAAAATAAAAAAAATGTAAGAATTTTTTTAAGAATAAGATTTTTTAAACATTTATTATTTGTAAAAATAATGATATATACACACATTACTACTCATAATTTATTATTATTGCATTTTAATGCATAATGTAATTTTTTTTTTTATTAAAATATTTGTATTTTATTGCACGTAAGTTTTTATTTTCAAATGGTTTTAGTTTAAGTTGTGTTGGCACATAAAATGATGAGAAAAAAAAAACACATTTTGTAAAAAAAAAAAAAAAGCTAAAACATTTTACGTTTTCTAAAAGTTATGTTAAATTTTCAACTTTTTGCATTCTATAGCCTATTTTGTTGCTTGTCTGCAGAATCATGGCTTGAATATTCAGAGCCAAAGACACTGCAAGAGTCATTTTAGAAGGTTTATAATGCACTTATGAAAGAAGACTACCGACCCAAAGGAGTCGAGTGAACTGTACATGCATAGTACACACAGGGGCCTGCGCTAATGATTTTCACTCCTACTTGACGCTCCCCTGTGTTCATGAGTGAATGAGTTTGCCTTTAATCGCAAATATATGTCACTGTGGAGTCAATAAAAGGCCAAAAGCAACTTGAGTCTATGAGCAAAACCAGATAACCTCAAGAACTTTCCCCAAGAAGACCAATGAACATGAATGTTAAAAAAGATGTCAAGTTGCTCAAATGAAGTTCACATACCACATTTTTTTTTTTTTTTTTTTTTTTTTTAAATTTACGAATAAAAGGGCAGAATTGACAATTTCTCCATTATTATTCTTTGCAAATTCATCATTCTCACCCATTTTGATTTATCTTGTTTTGCCTTTCTATTTGATATATCCAAATGTGTTTGATGGTGGAGGAGAGTATTTAATAAGTGTCTGCAATACTTTAGCAAAATGGTTAACAGCACCTTTAAGTGATTTTTTAGTCAAAAATATAAATGCAGCAGCATTCTATGGATGGGTTTGTCCTGTACCGTTGAGCTGGGTGTGTTTGTCCCATATCCAGAGGAGGGAAGAGAGGCCAGAGACCAGCGTCTGCCATCAGCCCTACGGAGACAGACAAAATGAAGTTTCCTAATCCGTTTCAAAACGTACCAGATGCACAGTTATTCTTACGTGAAAAAATTACAAAAAATAAATAACAGGTTCATTGCAACCAGAGTACATGTTTGAAAGCTAACGTTCAGCTAAATGTTTCATATCAAGCAAAATTAAAATGTAGGTATGTTCAGTATGAGTCTGCAGATGAAAGAAATTAATACTTAATTACAATTTATTACAGATATAAAAATTGTATAGATATTACACTATACAATTTTAGATAAAAAGGTAGAGACATATATGCTGTTTTTCACTTTCTATTCCTAAAAAATCTAGAAAAAGTCCACAAAAATATTAAGAAGTATAAGTAAGATTGATAATAATCAGAAATGTTTCATGAGCAGCAAATCATCTTATTAAAATCATTTTTTGAAAGATCATGTGACACTGGAGTAAGACTGGAGTAATGATGCTGAAAATACAGCATTGAATAAATTACATTTGAAAATATATTCAAATAGAAAACAGTTATCTTAAATTTTAATAATATTTCCGTTTTTTTACTGTATTTTTAATCAAATAAATGCATAAATGACTCCTTACAAAAACATCTTCCTTGCGTGAAAATGTTTATCTTTTCTATAATAAAAAATTATTACAAATTAAAATAAAAAAAAGGTATGTAATTTCAGTGTCACTGGCTGCAACAAACAGAAACATCAGCTCAACCAATGGCGTGCATTGGGGGCGGGGCTTCCCGTTTGCAGTTATCAAGGTCCTTTGAGTTTACGAGTCTGTTTCATGTGGCGGCATTCTTGTGTGGTAGCTAGGCAACTGTCGCATTTCTGCTTTGTTTAGTGTGTATTTCTGTGCAGGCAACATGCCCAGTGGGGTCATTAAAACTACATAAGAAGAGAGCACGTTCAAAAGAGGACCAGTGCGCTCAGAAACAAAGGTTCCTCGTAATGAAAGCAGTATCTCTGCAGGGCCGAACCGCTCGGCTTGGCCCAAGAGTCTCAGGACATTTGTTGATGGTGTGCATATACACACTTTTGTTGTGATGTATTGCTGCACTGGGCTGGATTGTGTGGTCTTTGTCAAGCACTATATTTCATCTTCCAGTGTTTCCAGCGAGCAGCTGCGCTGTGCTTTGGACAGGACTGATGACACATACTGTGCAACCATCTCGCTGCATGAGATTTATACTGACTGAATCCAATATTAGCCCTCGCAGGACACAGGCACATCTCTCCTTTGCACTCGTCTTTCAGAACAAAAGGATGTTTCGCTGGGGAACGATGATGCTGAGATATGTGTGTGTGTGTGTGTGTGTGTGTGTGTGTGTTAGACACCTGGAGAATCTCCTTCCTTCCTGCTGCTGCTCACAAACAATTATTTTTATGATATATGCATAAATAAACAAACCAGGATACACAAACACAAAATTTAGCCTTATTCAGAAAATTAAAATATGTTTGAAGATTTTTCAAATGTTCTCTACCATTCAAAACTATGTAAACAATTATATTTTAATCAAGCAAGGACAAATCAAATGAATAAAAAATGTACAGTAAGGACTTTTATAATAACACAGGATATTTTTATTTCAAATAAAAGCTGTTAATTCAAACTTTTTCTCATCAAAGAAAATAATTCATCTCATTTTCTACAAAAATATTGTTAGAAGGACAACCGTTTTAAACCGCAATAATCAGAAATGTTGACTGGAGGAATGATGCTGAAAAGTCAGTTTTGACCACAGAAATAAATTGCATGTTAAAATATATTGACATTTCCAGTTATTTTAAATTGAAATAATATTTTATAATATCATTTTTGATCGACTAAATCCAGGCTTTGTGAGCAGAAGAGACAAGAGCAAAGATTTTGCATTGCTTGGTCAAAAGTGTGAAGAAAAAAAACGAGTAACTTCTGCACTGTCTGTATTGATTTTTAGCTTAGCTCTGGATGTTAAGCCTAGTTTGAGTCTTGAGATTGTTGTGTTGTTGAGCAGTGAAATCAAGATCGATGAGGGAAAATGTGCGCTTTCAGTCAGGCAGCACACAAACTGGATTTGTTCTTCAAATCTGATCTTTAGCACTGACTGTCCGCGAGTGATTAAATCTGATCTGTTTGCTTTGTCAGTGTCGTCAGTGTAAGTTGTTGGCAAAAGCATGAGAGTGGAAGCCAGTGTTGAAAGAGAGGACTGATAACTGGGGTGTCCATCATGACATTTCGCCATGGTCCTAAACTCATGAAGCCCATGAGATACAGAGACATTACTGTCCTGCAATGACTAAACAGATTTGAGTCAGACATGTCAAAAACATCAGATGTGTACAGGCTTTCTAAACAAGGCCTACAGCATCAGATTGAGGATAGCTTCTTGGTTGTTTAGCTATTTATTTACCTTCTGGATGATGCGAAAGAGAAATGGGCTGGTGCGCTGGGGGAGAACGTCCTAGGACTGTCCAGCGGACTGCTTCCTGTGGGACGAACGGACGGAGAGAGAGAGAGAGAGAGAGAATAACACATGTAGATAGAGGAGCGGATCATGTGATCAGTGAGGAGTGCTCTGCTCACCGATGTGTCCCGGCAGAGGAGAGTGAGGCCGGGGAAGAGTGGGAGACGTACTCGTCAAGATCAGACTCTTGCGGTTACTGGTGCGACAGCTGAAAGAAACGAACAATCACACATTCAGGACGGGAAAGAAAACGGTCAGTGATTTGTTTGGATCTGGAACTATTGAAAGAAAGACAACAACGTCAACAAATCAGCATAGAGACTCACTTAATGACATGATGCAATAATCAGAAAGTTTATTCGCTTAGAGTGAACAATCATCACACCTGATCTAAGCATGTAGATGTGTGTGTGTGTGTGTGTGTTTCCTGATTAAAATCCTGAGTGATCTTCCCAATTATTTTTTCCCCACTGCTCTCCTTCCTTCTGATCATCTTTTCTGTCTCTTGTTCTTTTGCTTTGCTTTCATCGGTTTCTTGTAGTTCCTCAGGCTGCATCTTGCCCTATAGATTCAGACCTACAAGTGTGTGTGTGTGTGTGTGTGTGAGAGAAACACTAAAAATAAATTAACAAACACACATGGATCAGGAATCTATCCAAGTCACTTTTATCCCCAGAATCAAAAGAAATGAATAAATATTAATGAATTAATTTTTTTTTTCGAGTTGATTTGTATTTATTTTCATTTAGACAGTATTTTTTTAGAAAGCACATTGCAGCAGAACAGACAGAGTGTGTGCGTTGTGAAATATTTAACAGAAGTGCATCAGCATCAGACTGCAGGAAGCAGTAAGTGATGTTCTTCCCTCGAACCCTCAGCGAGAGAGAGAGAGAGAGAGACAGGAGCCCAGCGGAGATAAAAACAGCTAAGTGTCCTTCTGGTCGTCTCTCTGCATCTCGGTTTCACTTCACTAAGACTATCACAGATCACAAAAGTATGACAGTGTGTGAAGATTCATAAAAAATATTTTCATGATCTTATGCCTGTGGCCACATCTGCTTGTCTCTCTTCCCCAAATCTCTCTCAAATGGCGAGTTAGACTACTTTTCAATTAAATTTAAATACCTAGGTTATTGATAAGGTTAGTGTTTTCCCCAAATGTGAATAAAGGAGTAAACGCCTTCCTTACATTCAAAAACAAAATACTTTATTTATTTGACTCTTTGTAATTAGAATTAGTTGTTGGGAATGAATATGTGATTGCTTTCATAGCTTTTTATTTCCTAAATTTAATTTGAATTATTTGATGTTATAAGGTGTTTTTCCCCAAATTGTATAAATAAAGGTGTTTTCATAATTTTAGTTTAGATTCTAGTATGTAACTCATGTAATTTGTATTAGATGTTAAATATATATATTTTTAATATTTCTGATTAGCTTTAGTTTTTTTGATCTTTCAGTTTGAGCAACTCAAGAAAACATTTACGCGAGTATTAATTATTGTATTTTTGTTTAAGTTATGTGCTCAGCTTTAATTAATTTTTATTTCATTTTTAGTCATTTTAGTACTTATCTTATGTAGACTTATTTGCCTTTTAACTTTAAGTTTTTCCTGCAAAATACATATATATATATTACTTGTATCAGTTTTATTTTAAATACTGAAAACTATTTGTAATAGTTCTAATTTTTGAGGTAATAATAACAGCTCTGATCTGAACTAAAATTCATCCCTGGCAGATGAATAACACAAAGTAAACATGTGGATGGGATATAGTACAGTATCGCTTTAATTTAGCTGGAGACAGGAAGTGTCTTATAGACAGGATGCATTCATATCTCTGAAACACAAAGCATGACTGACAGGTTGATCTTATATCCCCTGTTTATGAGCTTTTCTGCATGTAACAGAATAGTCAGGATAATCAGAAATATGTGTGTCTGAGTGCATATGCTTGATCTGTGCTGGATCTTAGTTCAAGCCGAAGAGGGCGATAAATCAAAAACACCTCTGACAGCAGGCAGCACACCCGTGGAGAAAACACCGGTGCCTGATGCTCTTCTGATGCTGCCAATCACGACTGCATTATACAGCGCCAAAAATAAAACACACACACACACAACTGCAACAATAACACTGACTTTCAGCAGCATTGACCCATTTAGCAAACTCTCTTTCATTAACTCCCCTCAGTGTTTCTCTGTAAACAAACAGAGCTTTTTTCAGTGTTTGCGAAGCACTTCGAGAGCAGAGAAACATCTGATTTATTCTTCACAGCCTCTGCCGGGCCATCAGGAGCACTCACTGTTGATTTGCAATGCTTAATTCATCAGGAAAAGTTCATCCAAATGCTCTATTTCAGATTCAAATAAGCTTCGAAGTTGAAACAATAAATCTGCATGGCAAAGAATATGACTACAGTACGCTCTGAAGAAGAAAAATGAACATTGCTGGAAATGTAAGTCTGCAATGGGATTTGCTTTGAAATACAAAGAGAACAACGAGCTGTAAAAACACTATAGCAAGTTCAATGAGCTTGGTCTTTTTTACCTTTTTGCATTTAATTCTATAGTGTACAAGCGTCCATTTTTAAAGCACAATTTGGTTTATTAACACAAGTTGTTTAATTAGAGCCAATGAAAAATGATAATATTCACTATAACCTACAAAATCCCATATTTTTGTTCAAATATGCCACGAGAAAAGTTATTATAAAATAAAATACAATAAAAATACAATCTTATATCATGTCATCATGCCAAGGCAATATTTCTCCTTTTAATTTTTTTGTTTAACTTTATGTACTAAAACAACGTGAACTGAAATCATTTTAGAAAAAATCACAAAAAATTAAACAATAATTAAATGAGAAAAACATACAACAAAAGTACTAAAACATTCAAATTTAAAAGAAAACGAAATAAAAACTAATTCAAACAATAAAAATATCTCAGTGATACTAACACTGGTCATGATTTGTTACTCCATAACAGAAAAAATTAATGTTTGAATATTCGTCCACATTCTGATTCATATTCATGAGATCACCATTCAGCATCCTAGATGTCACAAATTAAATATTCATTACATAAACCATGCGACAAACTGACGATTTTTTGCACTTCTCAAAGATGTGATCATTATTCTAGCAGATCAGCTAGCACATTTTTGTGGATGCTAGCAAAGTCGCATGTGTTTTGTTACACACGAAACAGTAAGACACCACATCAATCTCCAGAAATAATGTCCAAATCTAAGGTTTATTGTATAGTTCGGTGAAGGTCGATACCTGATGAAAACTGGAGACTAACAAGAAGGCAGGCTGTCAGAGGAGACGGATGCGTGGCTCATGATAAAGGTCTCTAGTAGGTAATGGACTAGCAAACACAGACTCAAGCATCTGCTTATACACACCAGGGATCCTTAAAGCTGTAAAATCCCACTGATTTCTGATGTTTCACCCACATAATATCATACTTTGCATAAGAGGCTGTACATTCAGAAGCTTTAACACTTAAAGTGCCCCATTATGCCATTTCCAATATTGCCTTTCATGCAGTGTGTAATGTAGCTGTATGTGAATGTAAACGACCTGCAAACGTTAAAGCTGAACGTGCATGTTAAATACCATTAATGCTAACATTAACAGTTATTTCTACTTGATTTAAGCCATGACAAATTAGTTTTGTTTGTTTCATGAAAATGTTGAGGTTGATTCAGTGATATTAAATAATATTTTTTGGTTTGAATAAAAGCAATTAATTAAGATGTTGTTATTATATCACATGCACAAAGATGTATACATACATAATAGAAATCTGGCCAAGACACCGGGATGTTTGTTCTTCAACTCACACATTCAGGGATTATAGAGAAAAAAACATCACCCAAAAACTTTCAGAAAAGAGACAGAATGGAGGATGGAAGAATGAAACACAAAAATCTGTGTGGTGTGAACACATCGAAACCCTTAAAAGGCACAAACAAACAAAAATTGATGAAATCTCTCAGTCATCGCAAGGTCAGAGGTTATATCAGTGGTTACCATAGAGATTGACCCAGACAGCCTCACAATTAACAACTGCTCAGACTCTTAAAGGACACACTCACATAACACAACATAACATAACATAACATAACAACATAACACAGCATATAAAACATAACATAACTTAAAGGGTAAGTTCACCCAAAAAGGAAAATTATGTCATTAATGACCCTCATGTTGTTTCAAACCTCTAAGTCCTCCGTTTATCTTAAGAACACAGTTTAAGATATTTTAGATTTAGTCTGAGAGCTCTCAGTCCCTCCATTGAAGCTGTGTGTACGGTATACTGTCCATGTCCAGAAAGGTAAGAAAAACATCATCAAAGTAGTCCATGTGACATCAGAGGGTCCGTTAGAATATTTTGAAGCATCGAAAATACATTTTGGTCCAAAAATAACTTTATTCAGCATTGTCTTCTCTTCCGTATCTGTTGTGAGAGATAGTTCAAAACAGAGCAGTTTGAAGTGACATTCTCTCTCACACATTAAAAAAGTTAACAGCTTAAGTCATTTGTGGATTAATGCGTATTGGAGACGCGAACTGTTTAAAACGATTCAGATCGATTTGGTTCAACTGGTTCAAGAAGATACGGTTACATTGAATCATTAGTTCATGAACCGGATGTGACAAACTGCTTTGTTTTGAACTCTCTCTCACAACAGACACGGAAGAGATGACAATGCTGAATAAAGTCATAGTTTTTGATATTTTTGGACCAAAATGTATTTTCGATGCGTCGACAAATTCTAACTGACCCTGATGTCACATGGACTACTTTGATGATGTTTTTCTTAGCTTTCTGGACAGTATACCATACACACAGTTTCAATGGAGGAACTGAGAGCTCTCGGACTAAATCTAAAATATCTTAAACTGTGTTCTTAATATAAACGGAGGTATCACGGGTTTGGAACGACATTGAGGGTGAGTTATTAATGAAATAATTTTAATATATGGGTGAACTAACCCTTTAACACAACACAACAAAACACACAACACAACCTAACAAACACATCTAATACACCTGTATAATGACACCGCAGGGAGATTGTCTTGTTGAATGCGACACACACAAGGTTTGCTTGCACTACAGAACAGCAGTCAGTTTACTAATGCTGAGAGAGCTGCTCTGCGGCGGGACGCTTCATCATCCTTACTGCACACCTGTTACATTTCTCATCTACACAAGCCTCTAGAGCTCTAGATTTCATCTGTTGCTCCTGCTGCAGAGTGCAACTTGACTGCTCACTGCCATATGTTGATACAGATGTCACCAAACAGAGCCACCAAACCAACCGCAGGCTTTCATATATATATATGCATCCCAACATTTTATGCATAAGGAATGGAAATTCAATTGATAATGTAAAGGGTGTGGTGATGTAAGGTCCCATGACTTCTGGTTGCTAGGCAATAGGATTTGGGTACTACAGCAGATACTGGTTTACAGACGGTTTCAAGAAAGAGAAGAAAAGGCAGAAGGTGAAGAGAACAGATGAGTGTGCTGATGAATGGGTGAAAGAGAGGACCAGAGGAGGTGAATGTGCCGGCAGTGTGAGAGAGCAAAGCTCACGGAGGACCTTAACTCCTGTTCTCCTCGTGATAGGGGACAAGAAGGACAAAAAGGACTGATAAGCAGTGACCAGACGTCCTGCTTTCACGAGGTGCGTGTCTCAGTGTCCCGACGCATTTTACTAAAAATCTAAACATGGCCCAGATTCAACTGATAGACTTACTGATTTAAATTAAATATTACGTCCCTAAAGGCCTCTAGTGACAATATCTGGTGTCATTGCAGAAAATACAGATGTCTTTACATTCAAATTAGAGATGCGCACTTATAAGAAGTCCTGTAAAATTAGGCTGTAAAAAAAAGACAGAAAATTAAATACATAAAAAAAAGCTAAATAGAACAGTATAAATGTACTATTTTAATAGAATTACATGCATTAAAAATACATAAAATTAAAATATGAATAGAAAAGAAAATGCAATATCTTTAGTCATATGAAATGGCTTGAAGACCTGCCTGACTGTAATGTGCAATGAAACCCTAAAACTTTGAGTAGCTGGTCACGTGTGTTTGATCAGTGATCTGAATTTAGCAGGAAAAGACTTTGCTTTAATATGGAATGCTGCAATCTTTGAAAGGATAAAACAGGCAATCTTTAAACCTCTGCCAACTTAGCCGTAATGGCGGCTTCACATCAAACTCTAATCCTAAAACCGCATTGGAATATTGAGAGTTATTGACAGACTTTAACAGTCAACTCGATTCCAAATAATTCTCTGCACAGATTGAACTGGAAAATATAGACACTGTTAATGCATCAAGTCCACAAAAAAACACTACCAGCAGCAGAGTTGGTGAACTGAAATCATATGAAATAAAAGCTAATGCTGCTAAATTCTTGATTGTGATAATTTGATTGTATACATCCTTATAATAGCAATTTTAACTCTTGATTTGATAATTTTAAAAAAGTAAAATAATGTAAATTAGAGTAATCCTAGCTACACTGTTTCTCAGTGTCAACAGAGAAGAAAAGACATCTATGTATTCAAAAACAGTTATGTGTAATGTTTAGGCAGTCCTGTATAAATAGTCAGCATGAATACATGCATGAATGAATGTATGGATGAAAGCATGAATGCATGGATGAATGAATGCATGGATGAAAGCATGAATGAATGGATGAATGAATGCATGGATGAAAACATGAATGAATGAAAGCATTAATAAATGCATGCATTAATTAAATTAAAAACTGAATAAAGAATGCATTGAATGAAATAAATTACATCATCAGCATCCACTCTAGCTATAAATCTAACAGATCACCTGAAAGTCACTGACAAACAAGATTACACTGCAGGCAACCCATATTCCTCTGTTCATCTGCCGTACATCATCCTTTCATTTTTCCTGCTGTGCTTTCATTTCCTGAGCTCTGATTGCAACAGAAGACTGGAGTCATGAAGGTGTGTCATTTCAGGCCACAAAGGAATCGTGCAGAATGATCTATCAATGTAATGTGATCTCTAGGGAAATCTGAATCATCTCATCATCTCAGATATTGTTATTGCCATATGAGAGTTTTGATATAGTCTGTCATTTTAATTTTTACCATTACAGTTTTCACTGTTTATATTTCCATAGACCTAATTATATATCTCAAGGTCTGTGACAGTTGAGTCTTTAGAAATGGCATAATGACATTAAATTAAATATATTTTGTCTTAATAATATTAATTTGAATGATATATTCCTGCCAAGTATTTTAATTACATACTTTATAGTCAATATATAATAAATAAGAAAACTCCAAAATGCATAAATCAAATCAAATCAATCAATCAAATCAATAATTTTCATTACTATTTCATAAAAAAGACTTAGATTACCATAACTTTCCTGGGGAAAAAAATAACTGAAAAATAAATATTTCATTCATTTTAAAAAGTTCACTGTAATAATAATGATGATGATAATAAATTATAATCTGTGAAATTTATGGCAAAAAATGGCAGCCGTGATTGCCAGAACTTTATCATAAAAATATACAAAATATGGCAGCACAATATAATGTTTTAGAGATTAGATGTAACATAAAACTATGATGTACAGAAGTGTTTAGAATATATATATATATTTTTTTTATAGAAAGAAACATAATTGTGTTTTTAACCATAAATTATAAGATGACTTGCACTTTTTTACTTCCATAAACTGTACATTTAACAGTATTTTACTTTACAATTACATTTAAAGTAAAGTGAGATTTATCAGTTTTTCACCACATAGGTATATTAAGGAAAAGTAACAGTTCTGACAGTTACTGTCCTTGCAGTCTTTTACCATTAATACCACAATAATTTTTTACAGTGTACACACATAATTTAAATAAATGTTTAGCATTAACAATAAAAATGATATATTTGTTGCCAAGTAAATTCAAAAAGCTTAAATAAGTGAAGCAACTTTCTGTTTCCGATGGCATCACAAACAGTTATCACAAGGACGTGTTTCACACCAGAACATTTTCATTCCTTGAAGAGTCGCTGTTGCAAACTCTTTCTCTTACTTGTTCTGTCTTTGATATATGTCTGCTGAGATTTCATGATCAAATGAAACACACAGTAATGACTCAGTTGGGAAGTGAAGTGCAGGATGAAGAGAGAGAAATGCAAGAGCAGGTGTTTTAGAGAGGAACACCGTTAACCCACTCCACTCTTCTCAAATATAGGCCAAGACTCTTTCTGTTCTATGCCTCTCCATCGGTTTTCTTCCATAAAAGCATTTGAGGCTCAGAGCAGCCCATCCTAAATGACAGAAATGACAAAGCACTAAACTCACAAAGACAACAGAATATCAAAACACACTTTCCCGAGCACAAGTATGTGAGCACAAATGCTTCATTAGGCTACACAAATTTAAGTCTGCGCACAATCACAAGGCCTTTACTAGCAACTATCCCGAGCTGTGACGTCAAACACAGAAAACAGGGCAAAACACATGTCCATTTCATGGTTTAAAAAATGAGAAATTAAAAAAATCTGTTTACAAAATTGTATCTACTAAAATATGATGAGATACGTCTATGAAACTAAGCTAAATAAAATAAAACAAAACAAAAACTGCTTAAACATCGACTAAAATATGATTACATAATTGGAATTTATATAACTTTAAAGTAAAATAAAAACATATATTAAAATATGATCAAATATTTGGGATTTACATATTTATAGAAAACAAAATACCTCTAAAACTAAAATAAAATAGATTTTAAAAAAAGAATCAAATAAAACTAAATAAAATTAAATTAAATTAAATCACTAACGTATCTACTGAAATATGATGATTTAAAAAATTAAATAACATCGCTAAAGTATCTACTAAAATATGATGAAGTATTTTGGATTTACATATCTATAGAAAACAAAATACCTCTAAAAATAAAGTAAAATTAAATAGATTTAAAAAAAGAATCAAATAAAACTAAATAAAATAAAATGAAATTAAATCACTAACGTATCTACTAAAATATGATGAAATATTGGGGATTATTTGCATCTATGAACTAAAAACCTCTACAATATAACAAAACAAAATAAATACCATGAAATACAGTTACACAACACATTTTACCAGATAAACCATGAACTCATTGGACAGGTCAGCGATTGTCTCACTGAGCAAACCTCAACAAACATGAATAATAAATAATATGTTCAGTGAGGTCATCAGGTGCAATCAAACTCCAGCCACAAGACAGTACCATAAAAGTAGAATAAAAATAAAAAAATCTTTGTTTTTGTGTGAACTACTCCTGTATTAAGAAGTTAATTCATCTTTTTATGCAGTGCTGAACAAAATAATTGAACTTGAACTATTCATAAGCCATCTCTCTCTCTCTCTCACACACACACACACACACCAGAATATGACTAATGTGAGCTCAGTGTAGACAGAATGGAGCACCATGGGGGACAGACAGAGATGAAGAGAGAGAGAGAGAGAGAGAGAGAGAGAGACACACACACACACACACACACACACGTGTGTTCAAAGCCACTTTAATCTCTTCTGTCACACACTTATAAGCACACAAACGGATGCACACACAGCATATGCACAAAAACATAAACACATGTAGTCGCTGCTTGCCTGTTATGTGCTCATGCCAAGCCGAACAAATGTGTGTGTATGTGCATATGCACAGTTTACCAGTTTATTTACACACATACATTCAATCAATAGCACTTTTACACAAACGGTCAACCAACATTAGCTTTCCAAAACCAAAAATGCAATATCTATAGACATTAAGGTGATCAATGACCAATATAATTATTGTTAGGCTGTTACATTGTGATATACAGTAAGAGAGGCTGATTATATACAGTATGTCGACAATGCAGGGTTGTGAGATTATCGGCTCTGTTTAAGATCTGTGTCTAATCAGATGATTAACACAAATTTTAGATTTTTCTATATATTTTCTTCTAATACAGTTTAGACCAAGCTTTTTTTCAGGATTCTTTGATAAATAGAAATTAAATTTTTATTTAAAATTTTTTAAATGTCTTTACTGTCACTTTTGAACAATTTAATGCATCTTTGCTGAATATTTTGAATATTTGAATATTTTTTTATCATGAAAATGTACTGTAGAATAAAGAATATCATATAATTATATAATACATATAATATATAATTTTTCATTAATTTTCAGTTTGTCATTGTTTGTTAAATGGCATTAAATATTTATAACATCATAATATTATTTCATATTTCATTAAATTTTACATATATTTTAAGTATTATTATTATGTAAATAATGCAAAAAATGTGTGTGATGCACCATTGGCAGGTGTGGCAGAAAGTCATTTTTGGTTCTGGTTATTGGCAAACACAGATAATCTCAAAACGGCCATATAGTGAACAACCAGTTAACCACCCTGACCGATATATCGGTCTATCACTACTTCAACAGAAAGACAAGACCTCATGAGTTCACACATGCAAAACACAAGCTGTCATCCCTCCATGAACCAGCCGAGAGACGATGACATCAGAGTAAACAATCACAGTGCATCATCATCATCATCATCATCAAAAATATCGAAATCACCGACACCAATTTATCGGAACAATCTAACTCGAGCAGCACATTCTGATGAGTCATAATTGCAAGTGCGAGCCAAATAATTCTCTCTCTCTCTCTATTACCTTTTGGTTCGGCGGAACATGTTGCTATCCAGGACGGCCGGTCGGCAGGCGCACATGCGAAGATGAGAGTGACAGCGGCAGCCGAGTGTGTCAACACACACTTAAACAACATTCACAGAGAGCAGCACCATTCCTCACACATGCTCTAGATTCATCTGAGTGTGTGTGGCTGAGTGATGGAGATACCGAGAGAAAGAGAGAGAGAGAGAGAGAGAGAGGGAAGGTGGCTCTAAAGGGTGATGTGCCAAGCCAGGAAGTAAAGACAGCGAGAGAGAGAGAGAGAGAGAGAGAGAGAGAGAGAGAGGACTCATAGGAAGACTGTCAGCATGTGTGTGTGGCCATTAAAAGCCTATCAGAGCTCAGGACTCAGGACTGTTAATGGAAATCTAAATGACACATGGGAGGGATAAAAAGAAAGAGAGGAAAGGATTATGTTGATCTTGTTCAACATAAAATATACCACAGGTCATTTGGACCCTTAAACATGAACGCTCCAATCGGATTGGTCCACAAGATATTTTTAAGCCTTTTATATTAAATATATCTTAATATGTATGCATGTTAGAATCTGCAATGAAATGCCTTAAATAATAATACAGTACATATAATAATAATAATGACATTGTTTTCTATTTGAATATATATTAAAAACTGTAATTTATTCCTGTGATGCAAAACTGAATTTTCAGCATCATTCGTCCATTCTTCAGTGTCACATGATCCTTCAGAAATCACTCTGATATGATGATTTGATGCTCTGTTATTAGTGTTGTTATTATCTTAATATTTATGTATCTGCACAGAAATGTCATGCATTTTTTTCAGAAAGTCAACATTTAAATCAAACATAGTAAATATACAATCAAGTTGTGAATATAGCACAAGTCCAATTAAACATAAGGACATGTTTTGCATTGAAACAGAACATTTTTTGAACCATTTTGAACAGAAAAATAAATATACTAAAAAGTGTACATTATTTCTTTATAATAGAAATGCATGTAAAATATATATATTTTTTAATAATCAGCATAATAAAACATAATAATATATCATGGAAATATTTATTAAGATTTTTCATTAATAATTTTAATTTAAGAAAAATTCCACAGAAATAAATTTGTGAATTGTTTTTGAAAAATTATGTCAAATTAATCACTGAATAGGAGTTTTTATTAAACTCACTGAGACTGTCTAAATTGTCTTAAAGGGGTGGTTGATCAGCTTTCATTTTTTCCCGAAAGCTTTATTGTGTTTATGGGGTTCAGTGTTTTTAGCAGTGTAAAAAAACAACAACATTATTTTCTCTAATTCACCTTTATTCTACACCGCTGTTTCCATTCTTGTTAAAACGGTCTGTTGAGTTCCTGGTACTATTAAGCCCCTCCCTCAGAAATACGCAGTGGGCTCTGATTGGTTAGCGGGCTCAGTGTGTATGTGAATTCATTCAAGAAGATGAATGTAATTTTCTAAATTGTATGTAATGTTAACTTTCCCCAGTTTTAATCAGACACAAGATAAGAGCGAAGCACATTATATTAATGGATTAATTTATATTATACCACAAGTCTTTGGCACTTATACTTGGATGCTTACATCTGATTGGTCGATTTCATTGTTATGGCTACAGAGCCCCACCCATCTCTCTCTGTGTACCAGGGTATATAAAATCTGACATCATCTCTGTGCCCTAGCTAGCTCACAACAATAAACCTTGTCTGAACCTTCGAATCTCGTCATGTCCCTGTCGGGAGGATTTGTTGGGACTGCGAGGGTAACCGTCTCCCAAAGCACACAGACGCAGCTGCACACAAGCCCAGACACACATTAAAAGCTGCTCATTTCAATAATAAATGATCTGGATGGTGGAAAGAGAGATGAAATATAGATGAGAGAGAGAGATGCAAAGGACCTTTTGGGAGTTACTGGGACAAATTCATAGAAGGGAAAATATGACCAGGAATAATGGATGGAGGGAGGGAGGACATGTGTGACCAGCCCAGTCTCACAATGGAAACATCACCTCTAGTAGGGCTGGACAGGGCTAGATGACATACAGTATATAAAGAAAAAATGTAATAAAACATATTAAGAAAAGATTTATATAGATGGATAGATCTCATAGATTTCATGCTTAAAATAAAGTCAATGTATTCTCAATATAAACCAACAAATTAATAAAAAATACCATCAAAAACATCCAAAGATAACAAAGATGGCTAAATATATTGCTAGAGTGGCTGTGTAGTTTTGTGGATGTAAGACATTCTGAAAGTCACGGCGGTCCAGACAGCAGTGAGTCTGTATCCTGATTATAGCTGGCGCGGTTCAGCCGTCCTGGAAATGTCATATTGATTGTCTGCTGATTAATCTGTATCAGCCTAATTAAACATCGTGACCCACACTGAGCACAAAAGACCCATCTGTTATTAGCTGCCATAAGAAACTACAAAAACCTTAAAACACTTCTTTGTCTCTTCACAAGCCTCCCAAGAGAGCTCTGTTCACACACACACACACATACACACACAGTCACACACATTTGAGCACCTGTGTTGTGTGTGTCAGTCAGTGGAGAGGCTCTTTATAGCAGGTATGTGAATGCTAATGGTGGTGTCAGTTCACAGTAGAGCCCAGTACAAACAACAGCCATTCTGATATGATCAGCATACAAAAAGCCAAAACTTTCACAGGAGCTAACGAAACCCACACAGTCTCTGTGACACTAAATGTGTGAAACGGAGGTGTTGTGGTGCTATATATATAAATAGGCGATAAACAGGCAGAAGATCACACAAGTGTTCAGTATAGACAAGCACAGGGATGCACAGGAAACACATCCAGGGAGTCTCTCACACCAGAGAAAGGTTCAGCACCAAGGCCAGCGTTTCATTCATTATCTGTACAGCTCAAACTCTACACAGTTCTGGCTCTCAGCTGGTTTTGCTTAAGGAGAGAATTTCACACTGGACAGCAACATAGTTCTAAAATTGCATATTGTTCAACGGTTAATGTCCTTCAGATAAACTATTAAAGTGATTCAAGGTTTAATGTTTCCTGAACCCGATAGTTTACTGCACAATGTACACTATGGTTGCCAAAAACAATGGATACTCATGTGCAAGTATCTAATTTAGTCAATTTCCTTGCACAATTTATGGCTTTTGCTGATCTTGGCATCTTTGATATTATGCCAAAATACCATAGGTTGCACTAGTGTATCACGGCATCCCTCCATTACTGCAAAAGTGTTTAGCTGCATTTCTGCAATGCTGCACTGAAGTATTACTGTGATCCTGCATTACTGCACTAGTGGATTGCTGCATTCCTGAATGTTGCACTGATGTATCATTGTGTTCCTGCATTGCTGCACTAAAGTATTCCTGCATTAATCCAACACATACTGTTGCACTGTAGCATTACTGCACTGAAGTATTACAGTGTCCCTGCATTACATTATAACTTCCTGTGCTCTTGAACTACTGCATTAAGGCCCCGATATACTTCAAACGATGTTTGTTTTCATTATTGGTTCAGGAGCAAAATTAAGTTTGAAAAGGCTGAGCGACGGTATACAGTTTCCGAACTTTCCAACACCCAATTTATCCAATTTATGTTGCTAGTGACTTGGAGATGTTGTTCTCCAGCCGCCTGCCTTCCTTTAATTGAGAAACGACCCGGGAAAAAAAAACTGCACTTCAAAGAAGGTGGAGTTCCATGACACACCCACCGATTGTGTAACCGCTATGGACCAATGGTAGCTCAAAGGTGTTTAGGAGCCAAAACGAACTCCCCTAGAAAGTTTGCTTTGATCAACTCTTTCGAACTGCTGAAACAAACTTGAAACGAACTTCATTTTGGTCTGATTTGTTCAAAATTACATAATACCAGTTCATGCTTTGATTTTGTTAGTATATCGGGGCCTTTACTCCCACATTATTGCCCTACTTCACTATAGCAGCAGCATATTACTCAACATTTTTCCTCCGCTTACTCAAAATCACCTTCAGTGATGCAAGACCAGTCTCCGATTTCCAACTTTAGCCCGTCATGTTCATTCACCACATTCATTCATTCCCCAAGTATTTTCAATGTCGACAGGCATAGTGAAAAATGTACACAAGTCTATGGTTGTTTGTTTCAGATTAGTTTTGGGAAAAGTGTTTTTATTGAGTACCACATTACACTAGGTCCCAACAACAACAAAAAAAGGTCCACAGACAACATTTGAAGAAACAAATGCAGAATTAAATCAGGTAAAGTGGATTTGCTACACTCACCCACTGCTCTTCCTGGGCAGGGGAAGATCCTTCTGGAAAAGAAAGAGTGATTATATTACCCAGAGTAAAATGATACCATCAATAACTGCTCAGTACCATTTGGATTCAGGACATAAATATCTTGATGAAACCAAACTGGAATAATCTTATGCCAGCTGACATTCATTATGACCCATAATGCTTTTCAGATCTCTGAGAGGGAGGACGGCACTTAGGGGAGAACAATCCCCAAAACATTAAACTGGCCAATTACACAAACAAGGTCACTGGAGAGAGCGAGCGAGAGTGTCCATGTTAGATAGCGGGAAAGAGGCCATGCTGGCGCTTGTGATGGTACACTAAGGGCTTGAGTCGGGGGGAAATGACTTCACCCACTGTGACTCACTTTGATGACATTGTGTGTGACAAGGACTTTCCTGCCAGCATGACTGGCGCCACTGAGCAACTGATGGAGGATTAAGTGGACAAATAGTCTGTGGCCAATCTTTGTGTGTGTGTGCTGTGTTCTGCACTTTATAGACACTTTAATTTTTGAATTTATAACCATAAAAAAGACCAACAAAATATGAGCCTTTGAGTCCTTTAAGAATCTTATACTGTATTATACTGCATTATTATAAATTGCTGCCAATATAAACATATAAAAGCGATCACAAACAAGTGTGAGATGAAAACCAATAGCTGACAGAATGCATTTAGTATAGATTTATGCCAGTGTTGCTATTGTTAACTAAAACTAAAACTAAAACTGAAGAGCCGGTGGAAATAAAAAGATGAATAGAAAGGATGCAGCAGCTGACAAATGAGGCCAAGGAGACAATGAGGGGAAAGCAAAGGCATTAGAGAGCAGCTCAATTCATTACATAAGGAAAAGGACTGAACCCTTCAAAGGCCTCTGTGGATGGATGTCTCGCTTATTTAAAACAGCCTCTTTTTTCATTTTAACAAGATTTTACGTCTTCTGAAGGACATGTGAGAGATGACAGTGCAAAACTCATGTGTTGTGCTGTTGACAAAAAGTTAGCACACTCTCCACAGTGCATCTGTAGAGGTTATGGAGTATTTGTGGTGATGTGCCAAACTTCTTTAGTATCCTAAGGAAGTACATTCTTTGCTTGGCCTTCATTACTAATTTCACCGTGTTATCTGTCCACTTGAGGTCCTCGCAGATGTGTACACCAAGGAAGATTGTTGGTCTCACACCATGTGACCAGTTCAGTTCAGACACTGTGACTGTGGTGTCATCTGCCAATTTGATGACGTTGTTAGGATGCATAGGGCTAAGTACACAGCCCTGAGGTGTACCTGTGTTCATTATGATGGTGCTGGAAGAGTGGTTTTTTAGGTCTACAGGTGAGTAGGCTCAGGTTATGCAGGCTGTTTATGAGTTTTAATTGGATGATAGTGTTGAATGCCAAATTAATAACTGTAATCAATCAAAAGCAGTCTGGCAAAGCTGTCTTTATTTTCCAGGTAATTATGCTAACAGCTCATCTTTCCTCTATACAGGCATTTAGTAATCACACCATTGTATTACATATGATTTATTATTTATTTCCACCAGATGGTAACCATCTGCCTTTCATGCATTGATTTCTTTTTTATTAAACACTGTATTTATTTCTATTTGTATTATTTTATATAGGAAAAACATGGGTAATTTAGAGGTTGTTTATTACCATGAGATGCATTTAAAGATATTCTCTAGTACCACATCAAACTTAAAGTTTTGCCATTCTCTTTGCATCTTTCTGCTCCTCTCTGTAGGGAGTGAGTGTGCAGGAAAAAGAAGCTGTTATTTTCTCTGCAGCTGCACTTCATTTACATTTTCACGTAGTTCCATTCACCTCTTTGAACTCTATTCTAAGAACGGTGATGAAAAAAGCAAAGAGATTCTCTGCTGTGTTGATCCTGCTATATCTTTATTGTTCACTCATTAGAACACTATTTCCAGATCTTTGTTTGGATGTTTAGGTCAAAGTTCAGAGTTGAAAAGGGATCTACGCTAAAGCCGTTTTCTCCCACTGTCTCAGTATCTTTAGCGAAGGCTAAAGGGACATTTGATATTTGAACTCAATCTCGGTTACTCCACACATTTAAACAACACCAATCTTTACAAGCTTTAAGCCAGTGATCTTCTAGTTATCCGCTGAAGTATGGAACTGCTATTGATCAGTGATTTGAAATGACCAAGCTTGAAACTGCAATAAATTTTAATGCAATGTCTGGTTTCAAAAACCAGTCTATTTTATGATGTGATGATGTCCCAGTACTGCTGTATGTACATACTTGAGTCAATTAAGTATGCGATTGGGATGCAACCACCTTCCCAAGGCTGTGTTTCTCTCACGCCCAATGAAGTAGCTACGAACTGAATCAATATAAGATGCAGAAAGTAACATATCCATAGCATGCACTTGACATAATGGCAAAAGACGATCTTGACAAACACCCGACTCATTAAGTCTGTGAACTTCCAGACCGTGATGAATAACATCCAGTCTACAGCTGAGACTAATGAAACAGACTAGGCTCTGCGCCCAGAAAAGAGAAACCCCCATCCTTCCAACTGGAGATAAAACGAGGGACGGAGAAGAGAAATGAGGTTAATAACAGAGTCACCAGACTGGGCTTTCAATCAAAACACAGCTAGAGAGATTCACCTGAAATAACAACATACACCAGTGAGTATTTATTAAATCACATTCTTTTTCAAACTTTTAGTAGCTAAAATATAAAAGAAAAACATATCACATACCTACATCCCTACTTAAAGATAAAGGACACTTTTTGATCATTTTTATGCTTTGTTTTAAAAAATAAGAGGCAAATCACTTCATCAATGAGCATAACAGACTTTCGAGGGAAAGTGTAAATGTAGGTATTGCTGTTTTTTTACTATGTTTTGTTACATTAAGCATATAAAATAAATTAATGCGATACAAATATACTTTTAATTTAGTGACAATACAATTATTTTTTACTAGATTTTACTCTATTATATGTCTTACATTTACATAAACATCACATTATAGTGAAAGACATACTGAAAATCATCAAAAGGCTGAAAAATATCAAGATCATTTTTATTGCCCAGCCCTGTACTTTATATATACTGTACATACAGTACGTGCACTCTATGATATATATTCCCCCTTGGCTGAAAGCTGTAAGACTGCCATTAACTTCCTAATGGGGCACGAAGAGCAAACTCGGTTTGTCTCAGAAAAATCAGACCTTCCCTGAAGTCCATCTCAATATCCAGTAGGCTCTGATAGCTTTATGGTATGGACTTGAATGTGTCGAAGAGGTGTGTGTATCTGTTTCTGTTAGCATTTGCCTCGGTAAGCATTTATAAGACTCAAAGTGGTTGCTCATGAACTCTATGCGTCCTGTATGCACATACACCGATCCGAGTGTTTTCTATTTGACTGTGGGTTTTATGTAGCTTTGATGCACCTTTACTCAATAAAGCTGCATCCAACTGTTAAGCTGCCTTCCCAGAAGGGGTCAATTCCCAAGTGGATGGGTATCTCAGAAGTGCTCCCTAAAACAAAGCCTTGAGTTGCTTAAAACTCTCTGGCAACCCTGAAAGCAACTAATTTGTGGTCTACATTTAATCTCCCAGAATGCTTTGCAGGCTGAAAGCCAGTGCAACATTACACATGTCATAGATCCAAATGGCTTTTTGAAAGCAGAGCTGCAAACCTGGATAAGTGTCTCATGGGGTACAGATCCTGAATAAGAGAGTGGTATTATGTTAATGTTTAAATTAGACCTAAAGAGGACTTTTTAATTATGTCCAATTATGATTTTATTATTCTTTGTATCAAAAACAGTTACTAATAAAAGTTATTTAGTATTTCTGCCTTATAATTACCATCCTCCCGCACTTAGAATAGAACTCTGCTGTACCTTTAAGACTTCTATGCAAATGTCCTCATGTGAAATGAGATGCTGAACTTTGCTGCATTTAGACACGTTTAATATAGTTTTTAGCTGCCCCGTTCTTAGACTAAAGAAAATTAGAATCTGACATTCATAAAAATAAAAAAGGCATTTAAATGAACCAATTTGAAATAATTAGAAACCTTGTTTAAAAAAATAATAAATCAAGCCACTCATATTTAAAGATCTGCAGAGTGTCGGGTGCTACACACAGCCAATAACACTGTGAATGAACAGGACAAGTTCTGAACACCAAACAGGTGTTTTTTGCACTGAAATGTTGAAAGTTGCAGGATAATATGCAGAAACAAGCCATTTTACAGCTTAGTTTCAATAAATGCCCTTTTTCTCTGAGAAGGATGTTTTGAAAGTTACAGAGTTTTTTAATAAGACTATGAATTATTATTTTGTCGCAAAAGGGATCAAGGAATGCTTTATTCCTAATTGAAAGTTTACAAGTAACAACAATGCTGAGTAAAGACATTTTCGCTGGAATATATTGTAATCTTTGACTTATAATGAAATACACAATGTTAGGCTCTGAAGTTTAGTTACAGATTATAAATATATATGAGCAGCTAAACCAGATGACCAGCACTTTAGGATAAAGTATAAACACTGACTTCTCTAATTTTACAGTAAATGAGCTTAAAGGTGCTGAACTTTCAGCAAAATGTCTAGCTGTCTGGGGTGGAGTACAGCAGATCAGCTGGAGCTTGAAAATGACTTGTTTATTTTGAGCAGTGAAAGAGGGGAAGTGAAAGTAATACGCACACATTTTGTTTTGACTTCATATAATAGCAGATGGTTTCCGCACTGTACCAACAATAATAAGACTACTCAAAACCCCTTTTATGTTTTTTTTTTTTCTTTCTTTTCGGTTTATGTTGCTCTGGGCAAGATCTGGCCTTGAAAACAAGATGAAAACAATAACTCCCAAACCACAAAGCAAATATGAACTCCTGTGTGTATGCTGAAACCTAGTGAGTAACTGACAATGAAAACAAACCTAATCTGGTTTTGATAACATATTTACATTCTGTTGGGCAAAGAATTAGTGTTGAGAAAAGTTTTTAAGTGTTAATAAACTGCTCAGTGCAAACTAGATTAATAAAAAACCATATTAGATTAATAAGAGCCAGATTATTTATTTATTTTTAATCAGAGTTCAGTGAGTTTTCATACAGGAGTTACTTACGAAGAACAAACTCAGATTTTAAGTGCACTAAAAAGTAAACTAAGTAAAAAAAGAGAACTGCATTCACACCGTGCCTAGCCTTGAAATAGATTCAAGCCTTTTTGGTGCACTTTCCATTCACACTGCCATTTTACTCGTTGAAATATAGGAATAACTCATAAGTGCCAAATGTATAATACTTTTTGCTTTTTAAGCATAAAAAGCTCCATTGTCCATTCATTGGAAAGGCACTGAAAAGAAATGTCACACCGCTTTGCTAACTTAAATGACACGCCCTCTCCAGAGCCCGCCTTCCGAGGACGCGCCAGCCAATCCGATATCAGCAAACCCGACCGCGTCAAATGATTGACAGACTAATGGCGTTTGTGATTGGTTCCCTCGATTAGTCAGCTGTGCTTTCTCGGGATATCGATTTCAGTCAGGTATGATGAGAGACATTTATGTGGGCTGTTAAAAATACACCTTTAATGTGATCAACTTTGTAAAATAACATTATACAAAACGTCATCTCACCTGCATCCTCCGCCTGCGCATGATACCGGAGTCATCTATGGCATCGCTCATCTCGTCTTGTCAGTCCAAAAAAACCCTTCACAGATCACATCCAAGTCCACGTGGTGACAGACGCCTACAGATGATGCTCAGAAGTTTCACCCCGTTTGTATCTCCCTCCTCGGGTTGAGAAGATCATGGGCGTTGCAAAGCGATGCGTGCTACACATCAACAACAAACACCCGGCTGATGAAAAGAAAGCACACCAGATAACTGTTCAAAATAAACCGGAATATCGTGTTATAATGACTAAAACGCGCGACAAGGGTCAGTGTGCCTGGTTTGTACGGTCAGAAACGAGTATAAGATTCATCTTGATCTTCACTTTCTCTGTGCGCGGGCGCGTGCTTTCAGAGAGGTCCATTTGGACATCTGGCGCACTAACGAGACATCCAGCCGCACTAATGGACCACAGTCTGTCCCCCAGAGGACATCGCCATCATATCATATTCGCCGGCAGCTGGAGCACTGTAATGGCATCGTTTATGTGAAATGCATCCTGCTTTGATTGCTGTCGTGAGCTTCTTTTTGAATGAAGTACAGTAACCATCCCTTCCTGTGCTGTACTGATGAGCGCGCGTCAAATCTGCACTAGCTACTACCGCCTCTGATGCTGAGGGATCCACACACACTGTGTACTATAGCCTCAGTAGCCTGGAGAATACATACGCCGGTGTTTAATGCATCTTCTCACTCTGAGGGAGAAGCACGGTAACCCTTTGAGCTCTGAACTGAAGGAAACCTATCTAGGAGGTGGCCAGCAGAAGTCAAGCTCACTAACAAGTGCAGAGCCAGAGCTGGAAGTTTGGGGATTCTGGGACATAAAAAAAACAACAACTGATCTGACACCAGGTCTAGGTCAGAAATCTATTCTATTATGCATAATTTGATTTTAATAATAAAAATATATGTAATAAAAAATAAATAAAATGATGTATTTTATTATATTTGCAAATTAGGATATATTTGTTATATATATATATATATATATATATATATATATATATATATATTTTTGTGTAATGCATTCAAAATATCTTCATTTAGTGCGTCACATCTTATAAATTAAAATTTATAATGATTTATATTATTGTAATAAATGTTATTAAATATAGAATTTAATACGAAACTATATCTATATATACATATCTATATATGCTTTTTTATTATAATGTAGTGCATTTACTTAATTTCTTAAATTGTGTCTAGGCCATATTTAATAAAAAAAAAAAACACATTTCTCATTTTCATTTAGTTTATGTACTACAACAACTTTAAAATTAAATTAATATAGAATAGAGAATAATGCAAACTATAAAAAGAGTGATGAACCAGCATTTGTCGCAGTATTTATTAAGCACATAACTGACTGTGTGTTCATGTGGGTGTGTGTGAGTGGAAATATTAGCCTTCCCCCAAGGTGTGGTTTCCTGGTTTAGTTTAGATGAAATCTGTTACATATTTCACTGAAACATTATGTTCATTTGAACAGTGTTGAGGGGGGATTGTCCACCTGACAATGACAACAGTGTCAAACTAAAAGGTAGAACGTGCCGTATCCTAGAAACATCTCAGACACAGAAATGAGCAAAAACAGATGCCATTCTCTCCAAGCAAAGTCCATTATAACATCACAGTACAACATTTAAACAACCACACTGACATATTTACACTAACATATCACACTGATCATATTTAAATACAACATATTTAATATATGTAATTAAACTTTTTATATTATACACACGTTTAAATATATATTTTAAGACAAATTAAATGTTTCATTGTGATGTCTGACCCCTAACGATGCATAAAGTCACTCACACTTTCTTGCATGTGATTTGCAGGGAGAAAATTATACTAGCAGTCTTTGAATTTCAAAAAACACCATTTAATATGTTTTTTAAGCCTTATGTTTTACGAGGACACAAGAAGTGTCAGAACACACACACACACACACAAACAAACACAATTACTTAAGCTTATACTATATATGTCAATTCTTATTCGAAAAGATGAAATGTCAATCCATTGTGTGATTTTGCTATGGTTCTTCTGTTAAAATTAAAAGGCACACTGGCTCTCTCACATATTCTTTTACTTTCACACACACACACATGCACACACACCAACAAGCTCAAAAGCTGTAGGCAAGCAGAATGCAATCAGCCATAAAAGAAAAGATGCACCCACGAGGAATCTCTAATCAGAAGCTTAGCTGCCTTAGAAACCATTACATGAGAGAAAGACAAACACCACGGGAAACTACATCAAATCATCCATATACACTGAGAACAACACCACTAATCAACTTGTAATGCTGTTTACAAGATTATATACCAGCACCACTGCTTTAAAATAAGCAGGAAAGTGAATTATGAAACAGGTGAAGAGCTCACAGTTTTCAACTGGTGCGTTCCAACCGAAAAATGTGCTGCTGATCTGTTCTGATAGGGTCAGGGACAGAAACATAAAATATAAAAAGGTACATAAAATGCATAATGTCATGCACAGGAAGGACAACAATTGTTCAAAACGGAGGAGAAAATGCAACAGTATTTTGGTGCAAATTAATCTGTCAAATTAGATGGATACCATGGATAAATTGTGTAACACGCATTTTATTAAGGTCCTTGAGACAAACAAGTCCTTATGAAAGGAAGAACGTGTGCTGCCAAACAAAGCTTTAGACAACGTTAACCATGTTATTCTTTGTGTGTGTGTGTGTGTGCAGTGAAAACAAAAGTATCAGTAACTAGAGGCTTTGCCATACACACACACACACACACACACACAAACCAGACTTAGCATGCATGCAAGTGAAAGAATTAACATTGACATCTGTTGGTAGACAGTGGAAATATCCAGGGTGTTTTTGTTTTTACACTTAAGCTTTGACAAACTGAACAAAACCCTAAACAAAATAGAAAGCAAAAAAAAGCCATTAAAGCGAAACTATACAAAACGTAAAGGCAAGTAAAAAAAATACAATGTAATAAATAAGACCAAACTGACCAGCAAGAACAAAAACAACAAACAGCAATTTAAAAAAAATATTAAACCAAACAGTAAATATAAGAGGCATCAAAAACTAAACTAAAAAGCAAGTAAAAGACAAGCAAAAAAGTGGAATGAAACGTGTAGGGAAACCTGTGACAAAGCAAAGCAACAGAACTAAACAAACTCTGAAAAGAGGCATATTTAAAGTAGGCTTATACTTGTTTCGGAAAGTCATCCTAATGACCGCAACCAAGTCTCTTTCTGACACTGATTGTTGCGTCACACGGTTAATTGTTCTTGAAGTGAGCTTGTGGTGCAATAATGCCTAAACTCACAGTGCCAAGAACCGAGCGCTCTCATCAGCCTCGCCTGGCATTACTGAGACGGATAATTAGATTTGTCAATTATAGTTCAATCAAAACATTTACATTTTTGCTCCATTAAGTAGGCTATTTATAAAGAATAGGGGACAACATGATTTATTTAGTAAAAAAAAAATTCTATTAAAAATCATTGATGAATATGAATTGAATGCAGACACAATTCTAGTAATACCATGGGGAGAGCTATTCATTAGCATTCTCATTTCCACCTACTAAAATAAAAAAATATTCTGTCATGATGCACAGCGAAGAGTGATGGAAAAAGCAGTTAACCATTAAGCGCCGCTGACTGTGAGAAGTGAATCACACATGAACAAACCAAACAGGATTAATGGTTTAATGGTGACTGTAGTGTTTCCTGGGTCACCTGATTATTTACAGCAGCGCGGCCTTGACTGACATCCCCTGCTAATGTCCTCAATCAGACATTACCAGTTAAAGATGAGGCCAATTCTTTATACATTCAACGTTCTCAATCTTACAAGTCAGACATTTCAAAACTTAATTGAATGTGTTCAAACACTTTTGTAAAAAACAAATAATGAACGTGTGTCTCAAAGGAGCCTCAAGCTTTTTCATCTTTAGCCGGTGAAGCCACTTCAACTTCTGTACCTAAGAAGATCCAAGTGAACCGGATTTTCCTCTAACGGGAATCATGGAATCAGTGTCTCACTCATTCTCTCGCCCAGAAGGATCCATACCACGGAGAGCCCTGAAGGTCCCGGCTCGGGGGGCCTCCTCACATTTTGTGGGATCCACCATCGTCATCCTCTCCTCTTACGCTGTAGCGACTCTGGCTATGAACTGTGGGAAAAAAATCCAGGATCAGAGATTGGGCGCTTTAAAAAACTGAAGCAAGAACTTCAGGGCACTTTAGCTCTAATGGCTCATGATGGAATTGCCTTATAACTCAGTTTATGTGTATGAGCTGATGTTAACAGCCTCTGCTGGCTCTGCTGAAGAAAAAATGACAACTAATAGAGCTGATATGATTATGATGTGTAATGTTGTAAATCCACAGGACACCATGCATGGATTCAGGTCAGCATCTGAGGACCATCGTTCCTGACGGTCAGCGGGAGCAGAAACACGTGTCATTAAATGTTGTCTCAAATGTGTAAAATGTCTCATTCATTATGAGGTGCTATAACTGAATGCCTCAAATTGTGCCATCAGTCACTAAAGTTAAAGTAAGAGGCGACCTGTTTTAAGAGACCTAATGGTTTTATAACAAATAAAAAATAAAATGTAAATAACTAAATAATTAATCAGCCAGGGGTCTGTGAAGGCATTAAGGTAACAACTAATTTGAACATTATTTAGATGTTAGCCAAGGTCTGCGTGTAAACTGACCTATAACCAATAGAGCATGCTGTTATTACTGGATTAAACGCAAACCTGTAAAGACTAAAGTACACTTAATTAGAATAGACTAGAACACAGAAGATTAAAACAGCATACAGCAATATAGACAACAGCCTAATCATTTCAATGTGGAGAATTAAGAGAAATATCTGAAAATGTCTTTAAAAAAACAACAACACCATTTCACCATTCATAAAAAGGCCATTGCTAAAAGAACTGTCACATTTTTAATGTTATGTTTATTTATTTTGTTTTTAGTTTATTATATATTTATTTGTAATAATATGTATGTGCTATTCTACCAATAAAACAAAAGAAAAAAGCACTATCTTCTATATTATTTTTGTAATGGTTATGCGCTGATACCTCATATTCATATTAATACACCAAGTATTTTTGTTCTAATATACATTAATCCGACCGCAAAGCACTCCAGCGGGTGGTTAAAACTGCTCAACAGATCACCGGTACCCAGTTAACTTCCATTGAGAACATTTATCATAAGCGCTGTCTGGGCAGGGCAAGAAACATCATCGAGATGCCTCTCACCCTAACCATGGACTCTTCACCCTCCTTCCATTGGGCAGGCGTTACAGGAGCCACGCTCTCACACTAGTAGGATCAGGAAGAGCTTCTTCCCCGAGGATGTGACACTTCTGAACCCCACACCACCAATATAACCTGCACCTGCTCTCTTACTGCACTGTTCACAGTACTTTACATACATGTATTGCACTACATTTTAAACTAGCCACAGATAGACAGAATTTCTTCTCAAACCTTATAAACAGTAACTTAAATAACACTCGTACTCTTTTTGCCACTGTTGAGAGACTGACAAACCCCCCAAGTCAGATTCCCAGTGAAATGCTATCAGACAGCAAATGCAATGAGTTTGCTTCCTTCTTTTCTGAGAAGATCATCAATATCAGGAAGGTGATTAGCACATCCTCAAGTAATGCAGAGGTCAGACAGATTCGGCCAAAATATCAAAAATATACTATGTCTATTTTTGAAACAATTGATAGCAAAATTCTGAAAGACATAGTGCAGCACCTAAAATCATCAACCTGCTGTCTTGACACACTTCCCACATCTTTTTTCAAAAGTGTGCTTAACTGCTTAGAAGCAGATCTTTTAGAAGTGGTGAATGCCTCACTTCTTTCTGGGACATTTCCAAACTCCCTAAAAACTGCAGTTGTTAAGCCCCTCCAGAAAAAGACCAATCTTGATAACACAATTTTGAGCAATTTCAGACCAATATCTAATCTTCCTTTTATAGGCAAAATTATAGAAAAGGTAGTTTTAAATCAGATGAACAAATACTTAAACTCAAATGGATACCTGGACAATTTTCAATCTGGTTTTCGACCGCATCACAGCACAGAGACAGCACTCATTAAGATAATAAATAATATTCGCTTAAATTGCGACTCTGGCAAAATATCGGTTCTGGTATTGCTAGATCTCAGTGCTGTGTTTGACACTGTCGATCATAACATACTACTAGAGAGACTGGAAAACTGCATCTGGCTTTCTGGGATGGTACTTAAATGGTTCAGATCATACTTAGAAGGGAGAGGCTATTAAGTGAGTATAGGAGAGCATAAGTCTAAATGGACGTCCATGACATGTGGAGTCCCACAAGGCTCAATTCTTGCACCGCTCTTGTTTAGCCTGTATATGCTTCCACTGAGTCAAATAATGAGAAAGAACCAAATTGCCTATCACAGCTATGCTGATGATACCCAGATTTACATAGCCTTATCTCCAAATGACTACAGCCCCATTGACTCCCCCTGCAAATGCATTGATGAAATTAATAGTTGGATGTGCCAGAACTTTCTTCAGTTAAACAAGGAAAAAACTGAAGTCATTGCATTTGGAAACAAAGATAAAGTTCTCAAGGTGAAAGCATTCCTTGACTCTAGGGGTCATACAACTAAAAAACAAGTCAGGAATCTTGGTGTGATTCTGGACACCTTAGTTTCAGTAGTCATGTCAAAGCAGTAACTAAATCAGCATACTATCATCTAAAAAACATTGCAAGAATTAGATGTTTTGTTTCCAGCCAAGACATGGAGAAACTAGTACATGCCTTTATCACCAGCAGGGTGGACTATTGTAATGGGCTCCTCACCGGCCTTCCCAAAAAGACCATTAGACAGCTGCAGCTCATCCAGAACGCTGCTGCCAGGATTCTGACTAGAACCAGAAAATCTGAGCATATCACACCAGTCCTCAGGTCCTTACACTGGCTTCCAGTTACATTTAAGATTGATTTTAAAGTACTTTTACTCGTCTATAAGTCCCTAAATGACCTAGGACCGAAATATATTGCAGATATGTTCACTGAATATAAACCTAACAGACCACTCAGATCACTAGGATCAGGTCAGTTAGAAATACGGGTTCACACAAAACAGGGGGGGTCCGCCTTTAGTTACTATGCTGCCCGCAGTTGGAATCAGCTTCCAGAAGAGATCAGATGTGCTAAAACACTAGTCACATTTAAATCTAGACTCAAAACCCATCTGTTTAGTTGTGCATTTATTGAATGAGCACTGTGCTATGTCCGAACTGATTGCACTATATTTTCACTGTTTTATTTTATATAAAATCATTTTCTAAATGTTTTTAAATTGATTTTAAGTAAACGTTTTAATCATTTTAAAAGTTTTAAAATTGCTTGTTTTATTTTTTATTTTTTTCTTATTTTTCATGATTATTTTACTTTCTTTGATGTAAAGCACTTTTAATTACCATTGTGTATGAAATGTGCTATATAAATAAACTTGCCTTGCCTTGCCTACATTTTGCACAGACTGCACATTGTTCAAGCTATTACACTGTAAACTGTCTAAAGTTGTTACTGTACAAAGCACGGTAAACTATTTATATTAAAACTATAAAAATTTAATTGAACAAATGTTACTTTGCATAGAATACATTACTTAACAACAATCCTCCAACTGTTATTACCACTGTTTTTACGTTGCTGCTGTTCAAAATGTATATATAATCCTTCATTGCTCTGTTCATAATGTACATACAATCCCTACATTGCATTTCTATTTATATTGCACTTATATGCATATCAAACACTATTTTCTTGCACTTCTGGTTAGATGCTAAATGCATTTCATTAGCTCTGTACTTGTACTCTACTGTACATAATGACAATAAAATCTAATCTAATCTAATATCACGTGATGTTGTTCCCGGCACGATCCATGATTACTCCAGACCGACAGGAGGCGGAGTCGCGTCCGCCATGTGTTCCGTGCGCCTTCCTGCTGCCAGCAAAGAGCAGGACACTGTGAAACACTCCGGGAAAATAATACGAAGTGAACATCTGCGTCCCGGACTAATACATCTCCTTACATGCTGACTGTTGAGTGAATACTAGACGAGCGTCACGAGCTCCTCTCGCGGACACACGGAGCTGTTTTCTGGGATACAGTCGCATCACCCGGAGCCGGTCAGAGTTGTGTCAGTCACCCATGAGAACTGACCGCTGAAGTGTGTGTGTGTGTGTGTGTGGGGTTCTGACCCTCTTTAGGGATGTGTCATGGCATCGGTTCGGGTGGCAGTGCGGGTCCGGCCCATGAACAGACGGTGAGTGCGTCTTAAACACATAAATCACCGAATAAACAAACACGCAAACACCGGCGTTAATGATGTCACAACAGCTGCGGAGTGAAAGGCGTGACAACAGATATTAAATACACGTAAAATTAAACTAGTGAGCTGTATTTCTCATTATTAACACGTATTAATGTATAAATAATCTGTTCATTATTATTGAGGGTTTTTTTTTCCTTTGGAAAGTTGTCATGTCGCAGGTCAGATACGAACCTGCGCTCCCAGAGCAGACACTGGACTCTACTGTAAACAATCAGATCGAGAGTCAATCGGATGCAAAATGCCCAAAATCTCTTGAATCTTTTTTTTCTTCTTCTTTATTTTCAGACCCCTTTGTATTGAGACCAAATACTTATCATAATACTTGTCATTTATAATAATAATAATAATAATAATAAAACAATATTTTTATCACAATTGTAAAAATAATAAAAAATGATGATTCATAATGCTTTTAACATTACTGTTATGTGAATAAAATAATTATAATGTTTGTATAAATATTGTTTATTTTTGTTTTTAATTTGCAACATATAATGAATGTTTTACAATAATGTGAGTATCATCCTGAAATCATCTATGAGTGCAATAGGAATTATAAACATGCTTTAAAATAAGGATGAGGATTTGTGGGACTGTATGCACACAAACCTGTGTGGATTGAGCATATAGCTTGTGTAACTTCTGTATGTCTCTGGGGATTTACTGTATACGGCTCATTCTTTCTGAAAGATCTCCTGATCCCAGACGAGCTGAAAGATTTTAATCTGCTTTCCACCTTAATAAAAGCATCGGGTCTAAAATAGACACCTAGTTTGTTTTGTTTGATTGCTCTAAATTAAATCATCTCCCTTGAGAGTAAACGCATGTGGACGATGGATTTACAGTATGTGTGAATAATAAATAAAGTGCATAAATATATATTTTATTAATGTATTATTGATTTTTGGCACAGGGAGAAAGATCTGTCTGCCAAATGCATCATCGAAATGGAAGGCAACAAAACCACCATCACTAACTTAAAAGTACGTTGCAATGAAAGTCTCTAAACGGTAGATTTTCACAGATCAAACTATAGTTTTTTTTGTGCTATTTTTTACATCAGATACCAGACGGAGTGACTGGAGACTCTGTAAGAGAGAGAACGAAGACTTTCACATATGATTTCTCTTACGACTCTTCGGACTGTAAGAACGGCAGCTTTGTGTCTCAGGAGAAGGTCAGTGGAAATATCAACAGCAGCACAGATTGCCAAATGATGATTGTAGAACTTTTGACATTTGCATGCATTCATTTGTTAATTAGCTGTGTACGCAAACAATAATGAGGTAAAATCTAGTTATATCAAAGTATGTTTTCCACACTTATTTTACTAAATGAAAAAATATATATGTGCATCAAATTAACTATACATAATAATAGTAAAAACTGATTCACAGATCAAATTTCTGTTAAGATTTAAATCAGAGAAAATTTAATGCAATGTAAGTCGTTTTGGATAAAAGCATCTACCTAATGCATGAATGCAAAGTAAATCTTGCAAGATCTCAGAACTAGTTTAATTACGTGACTTAATAGCCAAATACATATCTTCATGCTATCCACAATGCAATATCATTCAAACATATTATGAACATTTGATAATAACCGGAGCATGTTTGTGGAAGGGTTTATTTTATTTGAAAACCCCAGCTCCGTTTACGTATAATAAAGTAATCAGATCTCATTAGGAGCTAATCGTCTTAGTGCATGTGTTCAGAATGGTTTGTTACTCAACGATGACAGGTAATAATAATCTTGAGTGTTGAGTTAGATGTGACCCTGTACCACAAAACCATTCATAAGTGTCAATTTTTTCCAAATTGAGATGTACACTTCACCTCAAAGCTAAATAAATATGCTTTCCGTTGATGTATGGTTTATTAGGATCAGACAATATTTGGCCGAGATACGACAAAAATTAAAATACTGAGAAAATCGCCTTTGAAGTTGTCTAAATGAATTCTTAGCAATGCATATTACTAATCAAAAATTACGTTTTGATATATTTACAGTAGTACATTTACAAAATATCTTCATGGAGCATGATCTTTACTTAATATCCTAATTATTTTTGGCATAAAGGAAAAATCAATCATTTTGACGCATACTATGTTTTTTTGGCTATTGCTACAAATATACCCCAGCGACATGAGACTGGTTTTGTGCTCCAGGGTCACATATATTATAGTAAACACTAAAATAATAGCTAAAATCAAGGCTGGTTTCCCAGATCTTGAAGGGTTTGTAATGTAAATGCCCAGCCATCATTAACAGTACAGTTGAGCTCACATCTTGACTTTATGATTAACTTTCAGTTATCAGCTTTGCACGGGTGCATCTATAACTACTGTAATATCACAGGCATGATGTGTGTGTGTGATTTTAGGTGTTCAGGGACCTGGGCACTGATGTGTTAAAGGCAGCGTTTGAAGGATATAATGCCTGCATCTTTGCTTATGGCCAGACTGGATCAGGGAAGTCACACACCATGATGGGCATCCCTGTAAGCCTTTTCATTAATCCAAGTCTTTTTTATTTATCAGCCTATTGAGCTGAACACAGGCTCTGAATCATGACTCGTTGTGCCGTAGGGTGACGTCGGGCTGATCCCACGGATCTGTGAAGGATTATTCAGCCGAATTTCAGGAATGACTCGGAGAGATGAAGCCTCTTTCCGTACAGAGGTCAGGTGAGTTCAGAAATCAAATGTGAACATCCTGCAGTATTCGATAGCTAAAGTATGATAGTCAAATGGTGAAGTGTGCTCCATTAGGGCCAGCAAACAGAGCTGCATAAAAGTTTCAAGCAGTCCCCATCACAAACTCACACATTTATTGCTTGCGTCAGATTGCAGTTATTTTCAGTGATGCTAGTAGCACAGAATTCATATTTATTCACATGTACATTTTCAAAGTAAAGGTCTGTTGCAGTAGACACACAGAAAAAAAAGAAAAGAAAAACTGTCACGTTTTGATTATGCTGGCAGCTATTTGGAGATTTACAATGAACGGGTGCGGGACTTGTTAAGGAGAAAGATGGCAGAGACGTATAACCTCAGAGTCAGAGAGCATCCTAAAGAAGGACCCTATGTAGAAGGTAAGAGCATGACTTCAGACCTTAACCAAAACTATACTAGTGAAATTTTACGATTCTCAAACTGATTTCAGTGTCACAGCCAAACAAAGATGTTATGGATGGCACTCCTCTAATTAAAAAACATACAAAACAAAAACATTCATATAAATATTAATAAATTGATCAAAACAGTGGCATGTAGCTTTCTGGTATTGTTTAATTAAGTGAATGTTGCTTTAAGTTTTTACTAGTAATAACTGAAGTAAATATTGAGTAAATATTGCAATATTAATTACATTTTCAGTAAATATTGCATAGATATTGTTATATTAAGTATTGGTAAATATTGCAATATTATTTAAATACTCAGTAAATATTACAATACTAAGTAATTGTCGTGATATTATATATTGAGTAAATATTGTTATATTAATATTGGTAAATATTGCAATATTATTTAAATACTCCGTAAATATTACAATACTAAGTAATCATTGCGATATTATATATTGAGTAAATATTGTTATATTAATATTGGTAAATATTGCAATATTATTTAAATACTCAGTAAATATTACAATACTAAGTAATGTCGCGATATTATATATTGAGTAAATATTGTTATATTAATATTGGTAAATATTGCAATATTATTTAAATACTCAGTAAATATTACAATACTAAGTAATCGTGGTGATATATATTGAGTAAATATTGCTATATTAATATTGGTATATATTGAAATATTATTTAAATACTCAGTAAAATTTTACAATACTAAGTTATCATCACGATATTATATATTGAGTAAATATTGTTATATTAATATTGGTAAATATTGCAATATTATTTATATACTCAGTAAATATTACAATACTAAGTAATCGTAGCGATATATATTGAGTAAATATTGTTATATTAATATTGGTATATATTGAAATATTATTTAAATACTCAGTAAATATTACAATACTAAGTAATCGTAGCGATATATATTGAGTAAATATTGTTATATTAATATTGGTAAATATTGCAATATTATTTAAATACTCAGTAAATATTACAATACTAAGTAATTGTCGCGATATTATATATTGAGTAAATATTGTTATATTAATATTGGTAAATATTGCAATATTAATTAAATACTCCGTAAATATTACAATACTAAGTAATCATCGCGATATTATATATTGAGTAAATATTGTTATATTAATATTGGTAAATATTGCAATATTATTGAAATACTCAGTAAATATTACAATACTAAGTAATGTCGCGATATTATATATTGAGTAAATATTGTTATATTAATATTGGTAAATATTGCAATATTATTTAAGTACTCAGTAAATATTACAATACTAAGTAATCGTCACGATATTATATATTGAGTAAATATTGTTATATTAATATTGGTAAATATTGAAATATTATTTAAATACTCAGTAAATATTACAATACTAAGTAATCGTGGCGATATATATTGAGTAAATATTGCTATATTAATATTGGTATATATTGAAATATTATTTAAATACTCAGTAAATATTACAATACTAAGTAATCGTCACGATATTATATATTGAGTAAATATTGTTATATTAATATTGGTAAATATTGCAATATTATTTAAATACTCAGTAAATATTACAATACTAAGTAATTGTCGCGATATTATATATTGAGTAAATATTGTTATATTAATATTGGTAAATATTGCAATATTAATTAAATACTCCGTAAATATTGCAATACTAAGTAATCATCGCGATATTATATATTGAGCAAATATTGTTATATTAATATTGGTAAATATTGCAATATTATTTAAATACTCAGTAAATATTACAATACTAAGTAATGTCGCGATATTATATATTGAGTAAATATCGTTATATTAATATTGGTAAATATTGCAATATTATTTAAGTACTCAGTAAATATTACAATACTAAGTAATCGTCACGATATTATATATTGAGTAAATATTGTTATATTAATATTGGTAAATATTGAAATATTATTTAAATACTCAGTAAATATTACAATACTAAGTAATCGTGGCGATATATATTGAGTAAATATTGCTATATTAATATTGGTATATATTGAAATATTATTTAAATACTCAGTAAATATTACAATACTAAGTAGTCGTCACGATATTATATATTGAGTAAATATTGTTATATTAATATTGGTAAATATTGCAATATTATTTAAATACTCAGTAAATATTACAATACTAAGTAATTGTCGCGATATTATATATTGAGTAAATATTGTTATATTAATATTGGTAAATATTGCAATATTATTTAAATACTCAGTAAATATTACAATACTAAGTTATCGTGGCGATATTATATATTGAGTAAATTTTGTTATATTAATATTGGTAAATATTGCAATATTATTTAAATAAGTAATCTTTGTGATATTATATATTGAGTAAATATTGTTATATTAATATTGGTAAATATTGCAAGATTATTTAAATAAGTAATCGTTGTGATATTATATATTGAGTAAATATTGTTATATTAAGTAAATGGTGAGTAAATACGATATTAAGTTCAAGTAAATATTGCAATATTTATTAATATTTACTTATTTACTTAATCTTGCAGTATTTACTCATTCAGTAAATATTGCAATATTAGGTAAACATTGCTTAAATATTGAGTGAAAATGTTAATATTTAAACATTAAATAAAAAAATGGTGTAAATATTGCATGTTTTAAAAAACACTTTAATGCATCCTGATTGATCTCAGACCTGTCGAAGCACCTCGTGCAGAACTATAATGATGTGGAGGAGCTGATGGAGGCGGGAAACATCAACCGCACGACTGCCAGCACCGGCATGAACGACACTAGCAGCCGCTCACACGCCATCTTCACCATCAACTTCACACAGGTACAGGATCTACACTAGTGTCGTTGCCATAGAAAGTGGATTTGAACCATCTGTAAAATCCATGATGTCAGCAAAAGATGTAAAATACTTTTACTAGGAAATAAGGTTAAAAGGATAAAATCATGCATTTTGTTTTTATTCCCTTCTTCTCAGGCTAAGTTTGATGCTGAGATGCCGAGTGAGACGCTCAGCAAGATTCACCTGGTGGACCTGGCAGGAAGTGAGAGGGCCGATGCCACCGGAGCCACGGGTGTCCGGCTCAAAGAGGGCGGCAATATCAACAAATCACTGGTCACTCTGGGAAATGTCATCTCCGCCTTAGGTGAGAGGCGCTGTCCTGCCCTGACACACTTCTGATTGTCTTCTTTCATTTAACTTTTGGGTACGGATGGGTCATATTCTGTCTCTTTTAATGGTTATTCTGATGTCTCCTTCTGTATCGGTAGCTGATCTGTCACTGGAAGGAGGGAACAGTCATTTGAAGAAGAAGCAGGTGTTTGTTCCTTACAGGGACTCTGTGCTCACGTGGCTCCTGAAGGACAGTCTGGGAGGAAACTCAAAGACCATCATGATTGCTAGTGAGTAACACTTATGTAATTAGTACAGACAATGGCTTGAAGGAAGGAACATCATTTATAACTTTTTACTTGATTGTCACACCACTTGTTTTCTTGATGGTGACACCATTAGAGTTATTAAATCAGTTTTTTTTGCAAGAATGTCATGCATGTGAGATCTCAAATATTTTTGTCCAGCTGTATCGCCTGCGGACGTCAACTACGGCGAGACGCTGAGCACGCTGCGCTATGCTAATCGTGCCAAAAACATCATCAACAAACCCACGATTAATGAGGATTCCAACGTTAGACTTATACGAGAACTGCGGGCGGAGATCGCTCGGCTGAAAGCACTACTCGTGCAGGGAAATCAGGTCTGAATGTGAATTTGACTTGGTATTTACTCTAAAAGATTAAAGCTATTTAGCCTTAACGATGGATCTTCTTTTCTTATCCAATTATCAGTTTTAATAGATCCTTTCACTTGCTGTTAGAGCTGTGGAGCGGCTATGTTGATTCAGATTCGTTCAATAATCGACAGTCAGTAAACTGAAAAGAATCTATATTGATCTTAAGGACACTATTGTCTTCTACCAGTCTGTTTCTAGCTGAATTTTAAACTTGTTTCATAATTGATTAACTTTACACAGTTATGGAATTAAGCTACTATTTGAATTAAACTACTGAATAAACACTATTGAGTCTCATATTTGAAGAAGTTTTCTTCATTGATTCTGTTGTTTTCCTGTTTATTACTGTGAAGCTAATTTAAAGCGATCTATATTGTATAAAGTGCTTTATAAATTAAGGTGACTTGACTTGGTTGTTATATTTTTATGTCGTTTTCAGATAGCCCTGCTCGATTCCCCCACAGCGTTAAGTATGGAGGAGGAACTGCACCATAATGAAGCCAGGGTAACACGAAACTCATTCATAATCACATAACAACAGCTCTTGTACACTCTCCTCCTAGCTGATGCTGTCGCACTGAATAAGCAGTTTCTAAAGCGATTAGTTTTCACACACTGAAGCCCATGATGTTCTGAACAGCAGGGATTTGTTTGCTTTTTGCTAATAAATGCTGTGCGAAATTCCACTGATGAATTCAAATGTTGGTTATGGCTGGACATGAGATAACACACACGGTCGTGTGCATGTTTTTCTGTCGCAGGTGTTGGAGCTGACCAAGGAATGGACGAACAAATGGAACGAAACGCAGAACATCCTGAAGGTCTGTCACCATCTGTCAGTCAAGCATCTCACTTGTATCACCTCGTTCTCTGAGTTAGAGACTGTGTGTGTGTGTGTGTGTGTTGAGCAGGAGGAGACTCTGGCTCTGAGGAAGGAGGGAATCGGAGTGATCCTGGATTCGGAGCTGCCTCATCTCATCGGGATTGATGATGATCTGCTCAGCACGGGCATCATTCTCTATCACTTAAAGGTAGTGAACATCAGGCAGTGTTCATCATGGTGGTGAAGATGAAGATGCAACTACAACCGAATGAATGAGTTTTCTATATTAACGTATTTTCCGGACTATAAGTCACACTTTTTTTTCATAGTTTCGCTGGTCCTGCGACTTATAGTCAGGTGCGACTTATTTATCAAAATTAATTTGACATGAACCGAGAGAAAGTGCCAAGAGAAAACATTACCGTCTGCAGCCACGAGAGGGCGCTCTATGCTGCTCAGTTTTCCTGTAGTCTACACTGAAAACATAGAGCACCCTCTCGTGGCTGTAGATGGTAATGTTTTCTCTTGGTTCTTGGGTCTAAATAAATGCGACTTAAAGTCCAGTGCGACTAATATATGTTTTTTTTCTCATCATGACGTATTTTTGGACTGATTCGACTTATACTCAGGTGCGACTTATAGTCAGAAAAATACGGTATGTTGTTTATTTCATAAGAGTATACAGTGTCTGTGTGTGTGTTCAGGAGGGAAGGACATACGTTGGCCGTGATGATGCCACTACCGAACAGGACATCAGTGAGTTTACCAGGCTTCATTGACAGAGCTCTCTCTCCATCTGTTTAGATATTATAGGATTCAGTCACAGCACACAAACATGATATTAATAAGAAGCAGTTGAAATGCCACAATGTAAATCCGTCTTAATTTATGCACCATGTGTTTTCTAGAATTATCTAGATTAATTAAATCTCTATAATGTGATATGATTTCATTTTATTTTTTTGGAAAATGTGGATATTTAGTTGGTGCTGTTTAACAGAATTATTTATTTTAATGTTAGTGTTAACTATTTTACCCGTAGTTCAGATAATTCAGATCAGATGAAAGAAAGAAGAAAATGAAAGAAGTAATCAGAATTAATTAATCATGTAATGGTTTTCTTATCAAACAGGTATCTCTATGAATTGCAATTTTACAGTAAATTCCTCTCCCTGTAATTGCAATTAAAATATCAGAGCAACATCCTGTGTATGATGATGCATTCATTGATTTATCTTTTAAATACATAAAAACATTTAATAAAAAATAGAACTTCAGTTAAATGCATTTTTTTTTAATTCCATTTGAATTCTGCCCTTAAATGGATATTTTACCCAAAAATGAAAAATTGCTCAGGACGTCCAAGATGCTCTATCCTCTTTGTTTCTTAATTCGGATTTGGATTGCCGTTTTCAGTTCTATTTAGATTTAGATTTGCAACTGGAGTAGAATTTAAAATGAGATCTTTGCCTAACCCCAACTCAGATTTTGCCAGACATTTTCTCTCTCTCTCTTTGCAGTTCTTCATGGTTTGGGTCTGGAGAGTGAGCACTGTCTGATAGAGAATCAGAATGGCACGGTCACTCTTATTCCTCTGAACGACGCTCAGTGTTCAGTCAATGGCGTTCAGATCACTGAGCCCTGCCAGCTCAACCAAGGTCACGCATATACCTTTCTACAAAGAATTGCATTTTTTATTAAATAAGCTATGCAGTTTTATGCAAAGCTGATGTTTTTTCATTTATTAAACAGACGGTAGATTTATTTGTGCATTTGTGTTGCTCAGGTGCCGTCATGCTCCTCGGCAGAACCAATATGTTCAGATTCAATCATCCTAAAGAGGCAGCTAAACTTCGGGAGAAGAGAAAGGTGAGAGGAATTCACACACAAAACTTCAGCATCTCTCTCACACAAACACGCATTTGTTCATGTATCTGCTCTTCCTGTTCTCCAGAGCGGCCTCCTCACCAGTCTGAGCCTATCCATGTCTGATCTGTCCAAGTCCTGTGAAAACCTCTCCACAGTCATGCTGTATAACCCTGGGTAAGCCACCGTGTGTGTGTGTGTGTGTGTGTGTGCAACAGAGCGAGTGATATCTTCCTCTTCCTCAGCCCTTCTCCCTCTCTTCCTTCCCAGAAGCCTTCTCTTCCCTCCTCTCTCCATCCTTCTCTCTCTTCATGGCCTCCGGCACCATTGCTGGTACTGCTGATGCCCAGTGCTTAAAACAGCTGATCGGAAACTCTGATTCATCCCCGCTTGCCAGATCATCAGTGATCCAATAGGGATGCACGATATATCAGTTACCATACTGGTACTGACTAATGGAAGATAAAGCATGTATAAAGTATATAGTGGAGGAATATACAACATGACCACCAACAGCCAGTAGTTTGAGTTGAATGGCTGGTCATCATTGGTATATTGCACTACCTTTAAAAGTTTGAAGTCAGTTGGGGTTTATGTTTTTGTTCAGCGAGGATGCATTAGATTGGTCAAAAGTGACTGTAAAGACTTTTATAATGCTACAGAAGATTTGTTTCAAATAAATGCAGTTCTTTTGAACTTTCTGTTCAGAAAAAGATTGATAATCAGAATTTTTTTTGAGCAGCAAGTTAGTATATTACATTGATTTCTGAGAAATCATGTCACACTGAATGATTCTGAAAATACAGCTTTGCATAACGGAAATAAATTACAATTTAAAAATATATTTAAATTGAAAACAGCTATTTTAAATTGTAATAATATTTCACTATATTACTGTTTATATTGTATTTTTGATCAAAGAAAAGCCTTGGTGAGCAGAAGAGATGTCTATCCAAACCTGAAAATAATCTTACCATACAAATCATTATTGAAAGAAAATAATACTCTTTTTTTTGTTTGTTTGTTTGTTTACAAGCTTTTTTCTGTTACAGTTCTCATGAGCACTGAACAGATTTTTGCCATTTTTGCTGTACATTTTAATATTTCAAGCCTAAATTTGAGCATATATAATTTTAGGTTGGACAAGATTGGTCTAGTATAAAAAACACCTTTTCACCAAAAAACATTTTTTAAATCGATGCATCCCTAATAAACTACAAAATGCATGTTGACTTTTTGCATGGTCTCATTAATAGAAGAACGCACAGTAAAAAAGAGTTTTCTGATGATTTAATCTCGAGACTGATCATGATCCTGGGCCATGACTTACCACACTACAACTACATCTCCTGAATCAACACCAAACATTCAACTTTCATTTGATTAGAGCTTTTTATTATATTATTTTATTTTAAGGAGTTGTTCAAACACAAATTCTGTCTTTATTTATTTTTTTCATTATCCTCAAATAAAATGAATGAACACTAACAGTCTGGACCTGTGCAGCAGTTTTTGGTAACGTTTCCTCTTTCTCAACTTCTTCATGGCAGTCTCTTCACTGAAAAGGGTCCCATCTTTCTCAGGTAGAACCAAAGTACAGCTAGTGTTCTCGTGTTAACTGTTGTGTTTTTACATACATAATAATGTCAGTATTTGTGGGTTCAGTCTCTCCGTTTCTCGTTCATCATGCTTGTGAGAAGCACTTCATCATCATCCTAACACTTTAGTCCAATGTGTGTTTCCATCTCTTATATTTAAGCACGTGCTTATAGTTGCAGCGCATGCAATGTGACGGCTCAATGACCCTCATCCCATGTGCTGGTGTGAGTTTGCAGTGGTGTGTGTGTGTGTGTGTGTGTTTTAAGGGTGGAAACTAATTGTGTCTTATATGTTCCAGACTGGAGTTTGAAAGGCAGCAAAGAGAAGAACTGGAAAAACTGGAAAATAAAAGGTGTATCTTGTGACATATCAAGATGCAAAATACTTCAGTGAAACACATGATTTAAATAAAGCAGTTCTGTAAAACATCTACTAATAATTTTAGTGTAATATAATAAGTAATTTGTAAAATAAATGTATTTATAATCACGTAATAATGATCTAATAATATATATTCATTTATATAAATCCATTTCAGATTGATGTATTTGTGGCCTAATCACATATCCTGTCCTTTGTTTTGTTGCTGGTCCAGGCGGCTGATAAAGGAGATGGAGGAGAAGCAGAAGTGTGAGAAGGCGGAGCTTGAGCGCATGCAGCAGGAGGTGGAGTCTCAGAGGAAGGAGTCTGAGGAGGTGCAGCTGCGCATCCGCAGACAGGAGGAGAGCCTGCACAGACGCAGTCAGGACATCGAGGGCCGCCTCCGAGACTTGATCGCTGAGAAAGAGAGGTTTCAGGTCAGACTGCTGATCAGGAAGCAGGACATTCTATGGTTCAGTGTTTGGAAATGTGCTGCTGATAAAATCATGACATGTTTTTACTAGGGTTAGTTTTTGTCTCCAAAAAGAGCCTTTTTTATATGCTAATGTCTGTTGTGTTCAGGAGGAGAGACACCGAGAGCAGAAGGAACAGGAACAGCAGAAACAGAGGAGACTGCACCCGAAGCAGAAGCTGAAGGAGAAGAAGGAGGAGGTGCAGGAGGAGGATCTGGAGGAGGACGAAAAGACTCAGGCCCAGCGAGATCGAGCAGAACAAACCGAGCTCCTTCGTGAACTGGAGCGGCTCAAACGAGAGCGCGTGGAGCAGGCCATCAAACTCCAGCTGGAGCACAGGTGAAAGGAAATATTATTAACACCTGACTTAGAAAATATGTTGAGTCTCAGTAATATATATTGGTGTGAAAGCAATCCGGACTAACTTGCATATAGGTTTTTTTTTTATTTTAAATGTTATAAAAAAAAAATTTAACTACAATAATAAAACAAATAATATTATTATTAGTATAAAGTATTTAATTTAAATAATTATGTAATTATTATATTATGATACATAATTTAAATTAACTACAACAATTATTATTAAAAAATAATAGTTTTAATAATATTTTATAATATTGATTATATTAGTATAATAATTATTATTATTATTTTTAGATATAAAATTAAAAATAATATTAATTATATTAAATATAATAATTATAATAAAGCTATATTTTCAATTATTTTGTTTAAAGTTATAATTATACAATTAAGTAACATCGTATTTATATATTATAAAGATATTATAATTACCAAATATATTTTAGATATATTAATATATGTAGCTTTATCGAGTGTGTACTTTTGTCATGTCAAAATGAATGTATACTGCAAGGGTGTACTTTCTTTAGTGAAAATGACAGTAAAGACTGACATTATTACAAAAACTTATTTCGGATAAATGCTGTTCTTTTTGAAAATTCTATTCATTACAAAAATCGTCAGAAAATGGATTCTACAAAAATACGAACACTGATTATAATAGGAAATGTTTCTTGAGCTTTAAATCAGTATATCAGAATAATTTCTGAAGGATCATGTGACACTGAAGACTGAGTAATGATGCTGAAAATTCAGCTTTGACCACAGAAAGAAATGTCATTTTAAAATATATTCAATCTGAGATCTGTCATGTAACAGTATTTCACAATAATAACCTCCAGGCGTCTGGAGGAGCGAGAGAAGGAGCAGCTGAGTCTGGTTGGGCGTCTGGAGGAGCAGCTGAGGGAGCGCAGCGAGGAGGCGGCCGCCCTGCTCACGCCGGATGAAGCGCGCCGACTGGAGGACGATAGACGGACGCTCACCGAGCTCAGGGAGGAGCTGCTCAGAGCCAAGGAGGCGCGGATCGATGGAGAGGAGGAGGGCGGGGAGGAGGCCCGGAGGAGCGTGCAGGCTCGGTATGAACACTTCAAACTGATGCAGGTGGAGGAGCTGAGTTTGCTGGAGGAGTCACTGATCCAGCAGAAGGACGGACTGGAGCGGGAGGTGACCCATGAGCGCACGTCTCTCGGCCTGCTGCTGCACACGCACAAGGACAAACAGAGACAGGTACAGGGTTCCTTGTTTCAAAAGCACACTCAAACAAGAGGAAAACTGATGTGGGGAGGTTTGCATTGTTTATTTATTTTTTTTAAATGTAATGATTGTGATAAGAGTGTGGCACATTCACGACACTTAAGTAAATACCATTGTGTTCATTTTTACATTTATATTTAAGTTTGAAGTCACAATCTTTTGAGATGATTCTTTTTAGTGAGTCTGTAACATGCAACAGTCTCAGTGTAGTTTGATTCACAAACCACTGAATCTTTTGAGATGATTCTTTTTAGTGAATCTGTAACATAAAACAGGACCAGTGTAGTTTGATTCACAAACAACTGAATCTTTTGAGATTTTTATTTTTTTTTGTTTATCCAACAAGGCCTGTGTAGGTTAAAAAAGCACAATCATTTTGTTAAATGGTTCTTTTTAGTGATTCTGTAACATTCATCAAGACCAATTTAGTCTGACTGAAAAAAATGACTCTTAGGAGTTTATTTTATTTTATGAATAGTTCCATAAGACAAATTACCGTTTTGAATTAGTGAATTAGAAAAACTAAGTAATTTAAAGCATTAGCAAAGAGAGAATTTCTTTCAAATGTGTGCAAAATGGACATTATAACTGAATTATAACCCAGAATGAAAATCTAATCAAAATTGAATCAAGACTCTGGTGATTCACTTTTCTCATCCTCGCAGGTCTGTGATATGATGGAGCGCGGCGTTCAGGACGTGTCCTTTCTGGGTCAGGAGGAGGCTCTGATCCAACAGGCCGAACACAGGCTGCAGTTTAAAGAGAGACAGCTCCAGTCTCTCTGTGAGAAACACCTCCCTGCTGTCTCAGAGGAGCGACAGAGAGCCATTGAGCTACTGGAGAGAGTTAGAGGAGGAACAGGGTCTCCTGGTTTGGACGGAAGTCCAGAAGCTATGGACAAAGAGCTGGATGAGACTCTATATCAGGTAAAACTCTGAACTCTTCCTGTTTAAATGGATGACACTTGGCCTGAATAAGCTGCATACTTGTATTGATAGTAGCATTTCGCACATGTTTTTTTTTTTCTCCTGGTTATCCATCTTTATCGTTTCTGTGTTTTTCTCTGTAGGTAGAGAAGGAGCTGGAGGAGAAGGAGGAGCGTTTGTCTCAGTACAGCACGAGCGCAGAACAGCTCCAGCAGCTCCAGCAGTCGTACGAGTTCACAGCAAACGTGGCCCGTCAGGAGGAGAAGGTCCGCAGGAAGGAGAAGGAGATCCTGGAGTGGAAGGAGAGACAGCAGCGGGAGGCTCTGGAGCAGGCGGTCGCACGCTTGGAGAAGAGACACTCCGCTTACCGCAGGAGCCTCAGTCTGGAGCCGGACGCCGAAGGGCCCCGAAAGAGGTCACAGTCCGCTCTAGGACCGAGCACTTCCAGGCTTACAGGAACACAAGACCTGGACCAGGACAGGTGTGTAGTTGGACAAAAAAAGACTGCCCTATATTTTTATGTTAAAATACACAGTATGCTGTGTCTTTGCTTTATCGTTTTGTTCTGGGTGTTTCTCAGGATGGAGCGAGAGATCGCACAGCTGAAGCAGAGGATCAGTGAGAGTGAAGGAAGTGTGCGGAGTCTCAGTGTGAGCGGGGAAGATAAAAACAGTGTGAACCAGTCGCCCGTCAGCCCAATACAGACCCTCCCGACTGTGCTGTCTATAGGAGACGAGAGGTACACACACCACAGCTGCCTTTTATTGCTGCTTAACCATCTCAAACAAGCAGTGTGTAGTAAAAACTTACTGCTTGGTTGTGATTTTATCAGAAAGTAATTTAATTTGTGGCCATTTCCCTCTCAGGATTAACACATATATTGAAGAAGAGGTGCAGCGGAGACTGCAGAAACTGAACCTGAGGAACAGAGAGAATAACAACACACTGTCACTGTCTTCAGACTCACTGCAGGTATAAACCTACAGCTAACACACACACTCCCTTTAAACTGCAACACCCAGACTTAAAGTTTTGCCTTTTAACTTTGGTGCAAATCAGTGTTTTCATTGTTAATTAAATCTATGAAGTGTCATATTCGTTAATCGAAATCAAGCTGAAATCAAAAATGAACAACTTTTTAAAATGTAATAATTGGCAAAAGTTGAATTACTAAAATGACTGAAACTAAAACTGAAATAAAAATGAAGCCCCCCCAACCCCCCCACCAAAAAAATAAATAAATTACAAAAGCAAATAAAATGATTGAAATTTAGACTGAAATTAATGAGACCAGGAAAATTCAAAAATGATTTTCAATACTATATAAAACATATTGAAATAACAATGGCACGTCATCTTTTTACTTTAACTGTTTTCTTCAGAACATCTTATAATTTTTCCCAGTGTAACTGAGACGACACAACCAGAGACAAATATCAACAAATAATAAACTATTATAACTAATAAAACTGAATATTTTGTCTCACTCAAGAATACTTTAACATACAGAAGTGAAATATGTTGTTTTAATGTTTTCTTTAAATTGTAGACCAAAACGTCATGTTCTTGCTATCATTATTCTATTATAAACATATACTTGCTGATGTACAATTGCTTTTCTATTTGGTTTGAATGCAAATTGTGCCGAAAGCACAATCAAATTAGCCCAATTATCTTCTGTGAAATTTGTGTGCAAGCACAGAATTGGTGTGGGCTTGCAAAAGAGGAGAAAAATGGTGTTTAATGTTACCCTAGTCATGCACAAGAAACCCGTTAAAACCCACAGAATTGTTTTTGGCTCTGCAGGAGGAGGAGCAGGATAGTGAGGGTAGCTCTGTTAGATTGACGGATGAGGTAAGCACAGGCCTCAGCCAATCAGCACCAGCTGAGTGGACTGTGATTTGCATGATCCAGCCTTAATTTGCTTTCCGCTCACAATCTCTGGTATCAGTAGATTGGGTCTTTCCTGTTTTCCTGTGGTTTTCTGCTTTGGGAGCATGCAGCCTGCCCAATGATGTCTTCATAGATGCATTCACATGTTCCAGCAAAGAAACTGATATTTTTCTTTTTGCTACCACACTGATAGGAAATGACAAACAAGTGCTTTCTCCCCTAAATCAGCTACTATTTATTGAGATTTTATGAACCTGTTTTATGAACCTAATGAAATGTGTTTAAATCTCTCAGGAGAGCGATAAAAAACGCATCGATCAACGCAAACTGAAATACGAGGTACTCTCCTGTATGTTTAGGTCATTTTATTTCATTAGCACTTTAGTTGAGGATGTTTTCTGACCGTCAGTGCCTGTCTTTCTACAGCGGCTGGTGTCAGTTCCTCTGGATCCGAGTCCGGAGAGTCTTAAAGATCCAGTCAGGATCAGTATTCCCCGTTATGTCCTTTGCGGGCAGGGAAAAGATGAACACTTTGAGTTCGAAGTCAAGGTTTGTCTGCATTTCATAGAACCACAATCACTGAATTATCTGTAAGAATGATTGAATTGACCATCTCGCAAGCTCCTGTAAAATCCCTCTTGTGGTTTTGTGTCTGCGTTCAGATCACTGTGTTAGATGAAACGTGGACAGTGTTCAGAAGATACAGTCGTTTTCGGGAGATGCACAAATCTCTGAAGCTGAAATATCCAGAGGTATGACCCACATGTATACTAAGAAACAAATATGACGCAACTGGTAGAGCATGACACTAGTAACACCAAGGTTATGGCGTTTAATTCCTCGAGAATGCACATATTGATTACATGCATCCGAGTGCATCCTAAGTTGCATTGGAAAAATGCATAAATGTAAATTTATTCCAGATCAAATTTATTGATGTAATTTTTGAAATATTTGTAATTTTTGTATAATTTCAACCCAAAATATAATTAAGGACCATTTCCGCTGTATTTATATGCAATTGATATTAGTGCATGAATAAGCTGCTTTGATACATGCTTTAATAAAATAAATAAATAATAATAATAATAGAATCAGATCAAGTTCATGCATGTATCCTGTGAATTTTCAAGTTTTTTTAATCCATCTTTATTACATATTAATATATTTCATCCAAAAATAATGATATGTTCTGGACCATCAAAATTTCCCCCCTCTTGATATTGTAGTGAAATATGACACAGACCCCATTTTTGTGAGATTCACCCAACTGTGGTGCATTAGATATTTTAGAGAATCTTGAATCTTGTTTTAGCTCGCGGTGTTGGACTTCCCTCCCAAAAAGATTTTTGGAAACCGAGATGAGCGAATGGTTGCAGAACGCCGGAATCAGTTGGAGGTAACTGTTTTTGAGTGAGAACCTCATGAACACTACAGGGGTTTTACTGATTGGAGCTGTTGATGATGTCATTGTGTCTTCCCAGCAATACCTGCGGAACTTCTTCCACGTGATGATGTCATCCTCGGCCTCTTCTCCTCTGAGAACAGACGAGTTTGGACTACACCTCTCAAAACACGCCGTGTGCAGCATCTCTCCTTTCTTTAAGAAGGGAGTGTTTGACTACAGCAGTCACGGGACGGGCTGACACACTCACACACAACAATTAAACAATTAAAACACTCAATAGATAAATACAAACTGACTCCCAGAAAGTGAAAGTACAGCCAAAAGAAAAAAAAATAAGAAATTGTATTCAGCTTAAAGAAAATCAAGCCTGAGAACGTTGCATTGTGATATTGTTTTCATGACAAGCATATTTTTCATATGACATTCTCATTATACTATACACTTTGAGGTTTAACTTAAGGTTGTTGTTTTTTTTCAAGTGTGATTCCCATAGTAATATAGATTTTTATTTTAAATTCTGTGTTAAAGTTAAAAATTCTATTTCTTTTTAAGTAGCATACATTTAAATAACAGTACGACAAGACTGCCATGGTGTATGAATAATTTACATTTTAAATATAATATAATTATTATTGTCATGAAAATAATATCATAATGAAAAAAAAAAATCTAAATTAGGCTTTTTTTTTTTTTTTTGAGGTGAAATATGACCTGGGTTCATGCAGACACGTGTGCACTCATTTAGGAAATCTGAAAATCGAGCAGGAAAGGTAAGAGTGACTTGAAATGGAAAAAATTTATGGTGAAAAAAAGGATCCAAAGATTTGTTTGTGCCTTGTTGGCATTAATTGAGCTTTAAATGCTACAAACATAAACTGACAACAGATGACGTCTTGTGTTTACATCGAGGACCGTGAAGCCTGTTTCTGTGCACAGACAGGACGTCCTGTAGCTGCTGCTTGGGTTAGTGATCATGCTCTTGTTGTAGTTGATGCGGACAGTATAATCAATCTCCTCTACTTTAGTCTGGATGTAGATGATGAAAACCGCAACCTGTTACCGGCTCCAGTCCATATCTACTCCAGATTAAATGAATTACAGCAAATCTGTACTAATATCTATGATACTCAGGCTAACGTTGAGCAGATTATTATTATTTTTATATAACCACTAAGATGTCAAAGCTCACAAAATAGAATATGAAGTGTGAACTTATGTCTTCCAGCAAAACGACTAATGCTCCTGGTTCAGAGCTACTGTCTTACTCAACACCCTTGATGAAGTTTAAGTAGAACAGGCTATAATATGTCCACTGATAACTATTGAACACTATAAAGCCATATAAATGTATATGTAAATGTAATTTACACTTGATGTGTACAGAGGAGTTTGTCATGAACATCTCATGATGTTTGGAGGAAAGGGATGTACTGCTATAGTAGCCATTAAGATCTTCTTGATCATTAGAGCACTTGTTTCCTCTAAAAGAGAACTGACTGAGAGTAAGATTTATACATTTGCTTTTTTATTTCTGGAACTGAATGTAATAATTTGTGAGTGACATGACTTGGTAACTCAGTTTTAGAGAGTAACATGAATTGTTTAGCACCGTATTAAAATCATTGGTTATTTATGTTGTAATGAGTACATTTGTCAAAGAAGCTTTTGCAAAATTCAGCTTGTTGATGCAACATTTCTGTGTAATCATGTTCATGTAAGTAAAGCAGATCCAGAGTTGATCTGAAAGATAAAACGTCTTCCTGTCCTAGGATTTTTCGTTGGTTTTCTGAAGTTTGTTTAAACTTGACAGATCAGCGAATTAGATATTCGCCGACCCCCTTTTTGCTGGTTTCGCCTGTAAATTCATCACAAGATTGCAAAGTCAGAATCTCACTACAATTCCATTTTTGGAGAAATGTGATTGGCTGTGGTTCGTTCCATGCTGACCAATGAAAATGCAACAGACCTGAGTCTCATGAGGCTTCCATTTATATTTGTTAAATTGATATGATTAATTGGACTTATACTGTTATTCCACATTGACTGGACATATACTGTTCTTCCACATTCCAGAAATGTAAATTACTCTAACTTTTTATTTTTAAGATTGATACAAAAAAAATCCTGTCTCATTAGAATTGGGAAGCTTTTGTTTTCTATCTTCCAAGTAAAAAAAAAAAGTAATATAATATTCAGAGTCCAAATAAAAAAAAAAATATTATTCAAAAATTGAAAATATGGACTTATATGGTTCTTCGTCTCAAGCCCTCAGTTGAAAAACTTTTTTTTTTTTTTACATTTTTAAATAACAGTAAAAACAACAACAATACGTGAAATAAATGATAAACAATAAAACTGCTGGTAAGTTAGTGATGGTAGTAAAACAGAAGTTGCTGCCACTTTTTCTGATACTGATGATGTATAATGGAAGTGACTGAAGTGTATTTTATTTGTGAATTTATTTATTTGAAGTGAGTCTGAAATCTTCATCTAAAATGAGCATTTGTTTTTTATCAGGTTCCTATATTTATGTTCATTTATTTCACTTTAATGGCATAGAAAAGATCTAGCCTATACATACATTGACATTAAAGTAAATTTACTGAACCTAAACATGGGAGCCTGATAAAAAGGCTTTTGCAACTGAACTCTTCATTTATTATTTATTATATTATTTTTATTTGTAAGTTTAATTATATTTCCAGCTAAAAACTCATGAATTAAACTAAATAATAGCCTCAGCTCAGTGTTTGGTATCTTTAATAGATTTTATTCGCATTTTGAATTAGTTTGTATTTTTATATTTCCATTTCCACTGGACTTAAAGTTTTTAGTAATTGTGTTGTTTTGTCATTTTTATTTTTGTATTATTTGTAAAAATATATTTCACTTTATTTATATTCATTTTATTTCAGCTTTAGTTTATTTTATTTTAAGAAACAATTAAAAAAATTAAGTTGGCTATAAAATCTGCACAGAATGTCACAAGTAAAATGAAAGACGCTCGTGTCTGGTGTGCTTTTTTATTAAGTTTCTTTTTGAAGGGATGCAAGTAAATCAGAAACAAAAATTTAAACATAGCTGCAAAATATAAGGCATCAAGCTTTGTGTAAATGGTACTTACCCATCATACACATAAATTTCAAGACATAATCTAACTGCTTACTGTCATAAATATCAGAATAGAAACGAACTATACTGACTGAAACACCTCCGCGTCTAGAGTGTTTTGAGGAAAAGAGGGCGTGGCTTCCAAGTGGTAACAGAAGTAGTGAAGCATCACGGGAAAACACGTGTGGAGTGGATCTGATCTGTGCTACATCGCACGAAACCCCAGTAAGTCGGGTTTTTTATTACTATGCAGTCAGTTTTGTACTGAATTATTTGAGTTTTCGTAAAGTGCAGTGTCGTGTTGTAAATGAACGACATGCTCAGTGTTTTGGTTCTGTGTCATTACAGTCTGTACAATGTGTGCAGTGTGAATCACAGACAGACAAAAAGAGCTTGCATACAGCCAGATGACAAGTGTACATTCTAAACTATAATCTGACCGCATGCACCGTTATCTAACAGTATAAAGTGTGCAAACATGCACCACTTCACTCATTTTTTTTCCCACAATTTATCATATTTTGTTTGCCTAGTGTTTTCTATACAGATGGAAACATGAGCCGAGTTATTTTGGGTTATCTGCGTATTAAATATGCATTTACAACTATCTGATGTAATTCTAGGTAAGTGCTTTCACGTGTACTTGACATGAACCTCTTCTGTTTTTCCCCGCAGGTTCATGCTATCATCTAGCTCTTCCTAATAATCACCATGACCTCCAAAAACACTGTCAGCGGCGACGACCGCTTCTCCAAGGTCCAGAAGGACCCTCGCTTCTGGGAGATGCCCAGCAGAGAACGCAAAGTCAAAATCGACAAGCGCTTCAAGTCCATGTTTCACGACAAACGCTTTAAACTGAAGTATACAGTCGATAAACGCGGCCGACCCGTCAACCAGACGTCCACCGAGGACCTCAAGCGCCTCTACAATCTCTCCGACTCTGAACAGTCGGACGAAGAAGAGGAGAAGAGAAGAAGGAGAAGCCCAAGAAAGAAAAGCAAGTGAAAAAGGCTGAGGAGGAACCTCAAGTTGAGGATGAAGAGGAGAGCGATGAATCTGAAGAGGAGGAAGAAGCCGAGAAGATCCCGAAGCCGAAAGGAGCGAAGAAAACGAAAGAGCCGCTGGTAAAGTGAGTGAGAGTTTTTGAAGAAGGTACTGCATTAACTTCCTTTAATTGAGTTATGTAAATTAGATTTTCGTCTTGATATGGATCTTCTGAAGACTATACTAGTGGTGTTTGTTATTTATGGCTTGATACTGTTTGTATTGGTTTTATCAGATGAGGATGAGGAATCTGGTGTTGAAGAGGATGAGGAAGATGATGGCGAGGAAGAGGAGTCTGATGAAGATGACGAGAGCGAGTGTGGTGAGGACAGCGACAGTGGACCCGATCTGGCCCGAGGGAAGGGTAACATTGAGACCAGCTCTGATGACGATGATGACAAGCTGGAGGACTATCTTCGTCGTGAGGAAGATGAGATTGAGCATGACTGGGGAGAGATGTGGAAGGATGCTCCACGCAGTGATAACGTGAGTTTCATCCCAATGCTTTATTAATCATAACCTGCCATCCAAAATTTCGGGGTCTGTGGAAAGATGTCTCTTCTGTTCACCAAAGCTGCGATTATTTGATAAAAAAAATTACAGTTATATTATGAAATATTATTACAATTAAAAATAACTGGTTTCTGTTTGAATATATTTTCAAATGTAATTTATTCCTGTGTCGCAAAGCTGAATTTTCAGCATTATTACTCCAAAATACATAGATTTTTATTGTTATCAATGTTGATAACAGTTTTTGCTGTTCGATATTTTTTGTGGAAACCGTAATACTTTGAGGATTCTTTGATTAGAAATAAAAAAAACAGCACTTATATAGAAATATAAATCTTTTGTAACCTTCTAAGTTTATTTGCGTTCACTTTTGATCAGTTGAATGCTGAATAAAAGTATTAATTTCTTTAAAAAAAAAATCTCTTATTGACCCCAAACCTTTGAACAGTTGTATACTTGTTAAATTAAAATAAAATGTTATTTTTGTTATATAAAAAATATTTAATATAGTAATTTTTGTTATAATGATTACAGCTATTATGCTTTTTTGCATTGTGATATTTTTTAAATGACATTTAAACACATTTTACGGACCATTTTTTAAAATGCATAATGCAGTTAAGATATTTACTTTTGTATTTAAAAAGTATTTATCAAACTAGTGTTTGTTGCTGTGTTCAGTCTTCCCGGCGGTTGGCGGTTTGTAACATGAACTGGGACAGACTGAAAGCTAAAGATCTTCTGGCTCTCTTCAGTTCCTTCAAGCCCAAAGGAGGCGTGGTGCTGTCCGTGACGGTAACTGTCCCATCACTTCCTCCAGACTCGTTTCTGTTCTGTGAGATGTCAGTCCTGACCCGGCGAGTCTGAATTGTTGTCGTGCATTCGTCAGATCTATCCGTCTGAGTTTGGGAAGGAGAGGATGAGTGCAGAACAGACTCAGGAGAACCTGACGCCGACACAGAAGAGCAAAGGTACTGGACGCAGTCATCATCATGACTCCTATTGGGCTTGGGCCAGCGAGGACAATCCCAGAATGCTTTGCAAACAAACTCAGTGAAGAAAATCCGTTCTTGATGCCCGGGTTTTTATTTAAAACATTCTCCTTATTCAGTCAATCCTAAAAAGAAATCCAGTCTAATTTAACAGTTTTTTCTCAGTGCTGTGTATTTTTATGATTATAAGAGGAGTGTATGCTGTGTTGCGTGATACATTGATAGCTAAAAAGGTGATATAATGTTTTTTTTTTTTTTTCTTATTTTTGAAAGAAAGGAATACTTTTATTAAGCAAGGATGCAGTAAACTGTTCAAAACTGACAGTTGATGTGAATAGTTTTCAACATTGATAATAGGAAATGTTTCTTGAGCATCAAATCATCATATTATCATGATTTCTGAAGGATCATGTGACACTGGAGACTGGAGGAATGATGCTGAAAATTCAGCTTTAATATCACAGGAATAAATTGCATTTTAAAATATATTTAAATAGAAAACTGTGTAATAATATTCCACAATATTGCTGTTTTCACTGTGTTTTTGATCAAATAAATGCAACCTGTAGTGTATATCACTGTTATCTCGATATGTTTCAGTCTTTTGACGATATGTATTGTCTTCTGTCTTTATATTCACTCTGGATGATTATATTTTTTCAGTCAGCCAGATGTTTCCCATGTGTTTTCAGGATCTACCGAGAGAAGGTGCGTGACTATCAGTTCAAGCGTCTCAGGTATTTCTACGCCGTGGTGGAGTGTGACTCCGTCGAAACGGCAGCAAAGATTTACGAGGAGTGTGACGGCTTTGAGTACGAGAGCAGCTGCTCGATGATCGACCTGCGGTGAGAGCCTCACAGTCACAGAGAGATTCCCTCGAAACTGAAACCATCAAGGAGCTCAAACTGATTCCTAAGAACCTGCCACTCGTGTGCTATTAAAAGATCTCATGTTTGTGGCTCGTGGTGTTTCGTAGGTTCATCCCTGATGACGTGACGTTTGACGACGAGCCGAAAGACCGAGCCACGGATGTGGATTACAGTTCCTACAAGCCCAAACTCCTCTCATCGACGGCCACCACCACAGCCAAGGTCTGCAGAGAACTGCTGAAGAGCCTTCAGGACAAGGACAAGGAGAAAGATGACAGCATGGATATGGAAGTCACATGGGTACCAGGTATCAGAGTTTTTATTTATATATATATATATATATATATATATATATATATATATATATATATATATATATATATATATATATATAAATAACAAATTATGATAATAATAATTTAACTCAACAGTAACTCAGTAACCTTAAAAAATAAATAAATTAAAAAATTTACAGTATCAAGTATATAATATTGAGTATCCTCAAATATGAATCTTTATGTATATTTTTAATTACAATTAAAAATAACATTATATATTAAATAATTATAAGAATATACAATTTATTTTTATTCTGTAAATATATTCAACATAAAATAAAAAATAAATATAAAAATGTAAAAAATACTTAACAATACATATATAAAAATTCTATACCTATGAAAATATAAAGTTTTTATATTTAATATTATTTTATACTATATTATTAAAATAATAATAACCTGCTTATTCAGTAAATATAATAATAAAAAAATTATATATATTTATATATAAAATTAATTATATTAATTATAATATAATATTATATATAATATATTATAATATATATATATATATATATATATATATATATATATATATATATATATATATATATATATATAATATTAATAATAATATATATTATTAATACAATATATATTATTTATAAATAAAATACAAATATTTTATGAAATATTAAAAAAAGTAACATGCGCATATATATATATATATATATATATATATATATATATATATATATATATATATATAGGCACTTTTGTACTGTATATTAATTTCAGTGTTTGTTTAGGACTGAAGGAAACGACTGAGAAGCTTGTGAAGAAGAAAATGGAGGGCAAAGATCAGCTGACTCCGTGGGAGCAGTACCTGCAGAAGAGAAAGGAGAAAAAGAAAGAGAAGAGGAAAGGAAAGAAGGTAAATGTGTCAGTGAGGAAAGAATCATGTAGTTTCTCCTTCATCTCTGTTCCTCTGACTCACATATTCTCTTTTGACTTGTGCAGGAAGCGCTGGAGGCGGAGCCTGAGATCAGTGATGATGAACTTCCTGCTGATATTGACTTTAATGACCCTTTCTTCAAAGAGGAGCTCGGCTCGACCGGTAAGTGACGAGTTTGCTTTCTTCTTTTCAACATGAGAAAGAATCTCACAGTCCTTCAGGAGTATTGCATTGTTGGTGCTCTCTCTGCATGTTCTCTGCAGCAGCCCTGAAAAACAACAAGAAGAAGAAGAACAGCAAGAAGGATGAGGACAGGACACCAGAAGAGCAGGAAGAGCTGGAGAGACGGAGGGTATGTTCCTCTGATGCTCATGAATGTGTGTTTGTGTGTAATGCATCATGGGTAACGGCGGTGTTGTGGCATCTAGGCTGAGATGGAGCTGCTGATGAACGACGATGAAGACGACAAGCACAAGCATTTCAACTACGACAAGATCGTAGAGCAGCAGAACCTGAGCAAGAAGAAGAGGAAGAAGCTCCTGAAGAGCAACACGCCACTGGAGGAGGACGACTTCCAGGTCAGAGTCCCAAAATATCACCTTCACAGATTTAGTGACTTGAGAATCACTGAATCAGAGATTGGAATCAACTCCCTGAAGAACTGAATCAAATTTATTTGACTCTTACCCCATTTCTGCTGTTGATCTCCAGGTGGACGTTCAAGACCCGCGTTTCCAGGCTGTGTTCACATCCCATCTTTACAACCTGGACCCGTCCGACCCGGCCTACAAGAAGACCACAGCAACACAGAGCATCTTAGAGGAGAAACAGAGACGCAGAGAGGAGCGCCAGCACAGTCAGGAGGAGGCGCTGAAGAGCAAAGAGAGACCCTCTTCCTCCACTAAAGTCACGGACCCCAGTTTATCACTGCTCATCAAATCCATCAAGAACAAAACTGAACAGTTTCAAGCACGCAAGAAACAAAAGACAAAATGACTGATAACAAGTGAAGTGGAGTCATTGCTGTTTTAAACAACAGGGTTGGTTTTCTGGAGTCACTTTAGTGGAGAAAAAATGAGAAGTTTTTGATTGAATAAATATCATACTTTCTCCTAGTTCGAAACTGTTAGAACTTGTCTGCTTCAGACTTTTGTAACTGACCTGCCAGTTTTGGATGAAAACATCAAGGGTCTGTTTCCAAAATCTCATTGCACTCGTGTTGCTCGTTGAAATCACAGATCAGTGCTTCCCAAACCTATCCTCCAGGAACCCAAGCTCCCCCATCAAACACACCTGATTCATCTCATTAGATCATCAGAAGAGACTGCAAGCGCTGAATTCTGAGGATTTAGTGCAAGTTACATTCATTAGATATTACATGTACTTTTGTGAGTTAAATGTGAAGTGTGGCACATTTAATTGCTGCAGAGCTGAGCATGTGTACATCTTAAAATGCTATTGTGAGTCTGATCCAGCAGATCCAGCAAGTTTTCAAAATTGATAGAGAGGAGCTAGGTTTGCAAGGAGTCACTTGTAATGAAATGAGAACAATGTTTTGTTAAAAAAAAAAAAAAAAGCATAATTAGTATTGTAATTCTAGTGGTGTTCTATGAAAAATATCATACTATTTCTTTATTTTAAAGCCCATTAGTATTACTTCTATTATTATTAATTAATACTTAGTAGTGGTAGTAAGTTTTTTTGTGTGTGTTTGTGTAGATATATAAAATTATAAAAATATAATTGAGTTTGAGACTCCTAGTCAAAGGTAAATATTTTATTTGGCTTGTTTTCATTTAAAGTTGTTTGCTGCTTTAATTTTGATTCCATACTGACTTGGATTCCATTTAGAACTTTAAGATTACACAACAAACACATGGATATGTACAGTGAAATCATAAGCAGTCGATCACAATAAAAATCTTGAACTTCAACATAGAGAAGCCAAAGAATATAGAATATATTGTAGAATATAATTTCAAGTATGAGCTGCGGCAAAAACAGGTTTCTGTTGATTTAGATTTATTGTCAATACAATAATGAAAAACGGACATGTGTAAGATGGAGTTAATGTAATCTTTATTCATGTTGACACAAACGCAGCTCTCACATTCAAGTCTGTTGGCACTTTCAAATACAACTGTAAAACAACGAATGAATGAAACCTCTTCCAGTTCCAGTTCCAGTGAATATGAGCAGTGCTCAGAGCATGTAAAGACATCTCAATTCATGGTCCAGGAACAAAGTGTAAAAGTAAGTAAACCCAATCCAGAAAAGGCACAAATAACAGATTTTAGCCGAGTAATGTCAACAGCAGGGTTTGATTTGACTGAATAAAGAGGAACTCCAGATCACAAGCATTTCAGAAGTAAAACCAACGGAATGATACTAGATTGTGCCACAGTGTTACAAAAAACAGCTACTTTACGAGGAATAGTGCATTTAAGGTTTGACATCGACTGAAAGAGCTCGGGTGCTGTGTTGTGTTTCAGGTTATCACCACAGTATCATTTGTTCAGTTTCTGAACGGTGCTCGACATTGCCGTCATGCTGCTAAACTGTTATGGATTGACAGGGCGTTGGTTTCTTACTGGCTTCAGTAAACAACCCAAATTTCTATGATATTCTGCTCTTTATGTGGCTCAGGTCCCTCCTTCGTCATCTGTGGGATTTTTTTTTGCCCATTTTATAGCAAAATTCCCAAGTCTGGTTGTTATGAAAAGTGACCGAACTCCTTGAGTTTTGCCCCAAACCTCTAAACTTTGAAGCAATAGCTCCCTCTCCTCATCTTTCCTCTCAAAGTCTTTGTAAAACCCCTCTTGACTTCACCCCACTCACATACAATGTTGTGTCGCACCAAAATGTTACAAAATATAGGATTACATGGATGGTGAGTAGAGAAAATAAGTTTTACTGAAACGCTTCAGGACAAATTGTGCTTCACGCTTTGAGTAAAAAAAGTATACAAATACTTTAGAGTTCAGCAAAATACAGTTTCGTTACGATACGACACAAAAGGCAATAAAATATGATTCTGTAGATTAAATCAAGTGTGTGGCTTCACAAATCATCTTCCTCAAAACCCGTCTGCTGTTATTTAGCTCAATAAGTGTCAGTCGGGAGGAAACGTGAACCTCACGTGACCTTTAACCCGACAGGAGACCAACGCTTCACGAGGATTTACGTGAGGCAGATGTTATTTGTGCTGAAGCTTTTAAGTTGCACTTTTATCTTTAGTATTAGTGTCATTTTCAAGAAAGGTCTATCCAGCTAAATAAGTGAATCATAATCTCTGCGCTTAACAATATATACATCACACAAAAATGAAGATGAGTTCCTTTACTCAACCTCATGTCATCTAATTCACCCTTGCACCATTGTCCAAGTGAGCCGAAGTCGTGTGGAAATTTATGTCATTATTAATTATAAATCATTGACTGCAATCTACTTTGCATACTGATTTTAACATCAAGCTGTGATAACCAACTGCCTTTGCTCTCATCAACATCAAACATGGCAGAAGTGTCTTGAAACCACAAGTTTTGAATATGTGCAACTGGAAAATGAGACTTGAGAGCCTCAACTAATCAATAATAACAAAAAAAATCACTCTAATATGATGATTTGCTGCTCAAGACACATTTCTGATTATTATCAATGTTGAAAACAGCTGTGCTGCTTATCGTCATTAATTATTGCTTATTAAACTGGTTTCTTTGATGAACAGAAAGTTCAAAAGAACAGAATTTATTTGAAATAGAAAACTTTAGAGACATCATAAATGTCTTTACAGTCACTTTTAATCAATTTAATTGGTTCTCTCTGAATAAAAGTATTAACTTTAGCACAGTAAAGTGTATTTCATGGTGTAAATTACAGCTTTCAAGTTTAATCGACCACTTTAAGAATTCTGAGTCTGAAATTTGACGTTGCACCGAAGGCTTATTGGTTTGGAAGACAATGAGGCTGAGTATAACCGAACTTCATTTTCAGGTGCACCAACATTAATATAGTCTCTAAGGATTGTCAGTAATCTCTAATAATCTTTTTTGCAGCCTTTGTGCAAAATCTGAGCAGCACTTCATTAAGGAACAGGAAGATTGGGTTCTGATTAATCAGTGGTGAACGGGACGCTCTCTCAAGCATAAAATATGAGTTCAGGGATCTGCCCCCCCTGCACACCCGTCCCGTTGGTGCTGTCCGAGGAGCACTGGAACTGGAAGGTCACCTTCCCGCACTGGACCTCCGTCATGCCCTCCTGGCCAAAATAGCTCAACTCGTTCCCGTCCAGAACCACGCTGGCCGTGTAGAAGGTGTCGGGCTCGATCTGCACCGGGTGCTCGAAGAAGACGGGGAAGGTTTTGCTGGAGCCGTCGGAGAAGTAGTTGATGATGGCGACGCCGAGCGTCACGCTGCCTTGGCGCTTCAGCTCGATCTTGGCCTGGTACTCGGCCGAGCCGCAGCTGGAGCCGTACAGCCCGAACCCGGCGATGAAGACGCGCTTGTCCACGGCGAACTGGATGCTGTCGCAGCGGCCGCGGTATCGCCACTGATTGCTGCGGTACGCGCAGGACTGAAAACGGTGGCACCACTGCGGCGTTAACCCTTTACGTGGCTTGCAGACGAACTTGAGCTCCGGTTTCTTGGCCGCTGTGTACCACAGGAAGATATCGTTGGTTTCGTTGAGCGTCAGCACGCCGGACTGCGCAACACCATTGGCGAAATCATCAAGCGCCATCGCCGGGATCCGTATCAGGTAGATGTTCTTTCCCAAAACAAGCCGTTTGTTCTCGATGGTGGGCTGGAGCTCCTGTCGTTGACACTCTGCTTCGGCCCAGCTCAACGCCGCCTCCAGCACCACCATCTCTTTGGCGTTGAGCGTCTCGCGCCGCAGGATGCTCTCCAGAGTCTGAGCGTCGATGTCGCAGAATCCCTCGGAGCGGAGCGCGAGCTCGGCCTGCGCGTCGATCACCTCCCAGCAGCGCTGCGTGAGGTCGGGCTCCTCGAACAGACAGCTCTGAGAGAGCAGGACGCAGGCGTTTCGCGCACTCAGGCTGGTCTCCAGGAAGTTGACGCAAGCGCGGGCCAAGTGAGGTACGATGTACTTCTTGGCAGCGTACAGCGTGGCGAGGACGCTGTCGGCACACAGGTCTATCTCATCACAGTAGATATACCTGAAAACAGAGTGCAAAACATTGTATACATTTATATCTTCATGACCCCACAACATTTGAGTTTTTTTAATGAAATAGTGTCTATCTGTACGCTAGAGTCTGAAAAGAGTACTTGAGCATGGCGAGGAATGACGCAGGCTCCACATCAGGGATCCGGATCTCGTCCTTATCTTCAGCCAGCTCTCCGTAGAACATGGCATGAAATACCGAACTGCCCACAGCCAGGACGTACTGAAAGACAAAAAGAGACCGGAAGCATCACTCAAGAACATGTCCCGGTTATAACACACCCCAAAATCAAAAGGAAAAAATAAATCAATTTTGCATTCAAAAAAAAAAAGAGAAATCTAATTAACCTACTCTAATATTTCATTTATTTCATTTCTAACTTATTGCATGCACTGGAGTGATTTAATATCAGTATTTTTTAAACATGGCTGAAGCGTGGTGATTCTGCACCTTGTGTCCCGGGACTCTCTGGGTTCCTCCGGGAGGTCCCACCACAAAATGAATATCAGCCATCAGCTCGTTGTTGAACATGACTGCGTTTCTGCAGAGGACAAATGAGTGAGACCCTTCACATCCAGAGCATCAATGCAACATCACATGATGTCTAGGGTGGCAGCATAACAGAGCAATGCACAAGAGAAGAGTGATTCACCTCTCTCTGATGGAGGGATACAAGCCTTGCCAGTTACATCCCTGGACGGTGTTGTTGTTGTTGCTGAGGTTCTGCTGCTGGTACTGTTGAACAGTGGACAGTTTTCTGGCAGGAAACAGCTCAGCAGCCATTTTACCAAAACATGTCAATTAATCAGGAGGATTACATGCCAGAGGATCTGGCAACCTGCGAAACTGGAGAGACAAAACACTCCAGGTATTCTGAATGAATAGCAAGCATTTAATATTTTTGATTTGATTTTAATATAAAATATCTCATCCCTGTTATCTCACACATAAACTATTTGAGACTGAAGCAGTTCACATAAGAACCTCAGTTAATTCACATTCATTGCTAGCCTGACACAAACAGTTAGCACTCACAGCTAAAGCGGCGATGAGCATCCAAATATCGCAGAACAGCAACAAATACTGTTAAATAAGTGTTCGAATGATCTAGAAGCATGTGCATTTAGTAAATCGTTTGATAACTGTAACATCAATGATAACAGATTATGATCTGAATTCAGACGCAAACAACAGGAAATAAACAAAAGCGGCCATCGAGCTCACAAACCTACAAAATCCCCAAAACATCAAACTAAAATAACATCACGACATCAACCAATAACGGGTCAACAGCAGTAAATTACCAGAGGTTGATTAATGCAGCAGGTTTAGTGATAAGAGTGAGGAAAGTTTGCACATCAACATCCTCCATGAGCGAGGATCCGCCTGACGGACTGCGCATGCGCCGGAAAATACAGTTGTGGTTGTTATTGTTATTTAAGGGGAAAAAGAGAATTATTGCTTGCAGTTAACAGTAGGTACTATGAACTTTATATATGTTATGTGGAATTCTGTTAATATTTAGAGACTAAAACTGATGTTTTAAGGGCAACCGTAGTAGGCCATAACTTAACAGTCGTAACAAAACAGTCGTGTCTTGATGTGATACGGGTTTTCACATAAATTACAAATATTTGCTGTAAGAATTTCTACCAAATTATTTATTTAATGCCAAAGAAAATTCTTATATTATTTATAAATGTTTAAACTTATAATGCATTGATACTAATATAACCAGCAGGTGGCGCTTAATGCAAGGTTGTAGAATAATTTATAACCTTTTTAAATCGTTGCAATGACGTCTTTCCTCAGTCAAATTGACGTATGTTTTATTTTTATTTTTTTATTTTATAATATGCTATTTATGTATTATTTATATATATACAATTATATTTATTTTTCAGCACTGTAAAACCCAATTTTAGTTTTTGGAATTAAATTTTTCACTTAGAAAATCAAGCTAAAACTCTGAAAACTTAATTATAAAAACAACATTTTAAATTGAAATGGTATACATTGTGAACATTGCCTCAGGTGCGTTCTGCAACTGTGATAAAAATATTTTTTTTAAAGAATCTTTGCAGATTGTTCAGTTTGTCCACTGTAACGAGGGAATTAATGGATAATTCAAATACAAGAATGTTTAGCTCATGAATAATGGGCAAGACTATCTAATAACGTTTTTAAAGTACAGTTGCAAATAATTACAAGCATACATTATTGTATAAACATTCTCTTGCCACTGACAAAACATGCATTACAAAAAGAAATTGGATTTTTGCACCTTACACATTTTTAGACTTCAACTATTTATCCATCTTCAGCTTTAAACATGGAGGTCAGTGTGCGAAATTCACAGACAGCAAAGAATCTCTTTTATTATGATAAAATAACAAATATTCAGACTCATCGCTGGAATCCCACGGCCAGCAAACCTCTGACTGAACATTGACCCTGGAAAGCAGCTTGACTGGAGCTTAACAGCAAAAACAGTCACAGGAATGCGACGCTGCCCTTGTTGCACTGATGCAAAGGCTTTACGTAATGGTTTACTAATGACACTATAGAGGCCTCAGCCTTGGGAAATGCTGGGTAACGGCACTCTCTCAGTTAGACTACGACAGGCACCGACTAATGGAAGGGGTCCATAAACAAGCCACACTTTTATTGTCTGGCCATTGATTTGTATCTCTCAGACCAATTCTAGGTCTTTTAGAGGTAGGAAATGACCATTGTTTGCCTGTCTACAGTAGTTATGGTCGGCTTGTACATAAAATTGTTGATGTGGAGACTCATGCTATATTTGCTCTTCTATTCATAGGTCCATTCAGTTTTCTTTGCATTTCCATAAAGTCTGAGATTAAAGTTCTGTGGTAAAGTTTGTCAATTGTTATATTGAAAATATCAGTTTTCTTTTCTAGGATGGTCGATTTGGTTATGGCAGACACAAAAACATGCAAGGCACAGTAAGACACCAGAATGTGCCCAAGATGTATTCGGACAATTAATATTATTCAGGCTTTTCTGAAAACCTATTTTCATTGGTATCTTCAATTTCATATCTACTGTTTTAACATGTAAACTTAAGAAACTTAGTTTTATGAAATGTTCTCATACGGCAAAATAAGCAAATAAATTCATTTTAAAACATAAAATATTTATATATGTTTGGCCATTTTTTGATATGCATATATATTTTACAAATATATTTAAAAAATGTAAATATCAAATATATATTTAAAGATTTTTTAATAAAATGTATTTCAACCCAAGGAAAAAATAAAAATAAAACATTAATTGTTGCCTTTAACATTTTAACATAATACATTTCAATAAAAATCAGCAAGGACCATACTTTACAATGTTCAAAAAAAAATTAAATTTACAATATGTGAAAAAAAAAAAAAAAAAACATTAATGCATTATTATAAATGTAGTTATCGGCTATTCCATTCTGAAGTGATGTGACATACCTGTGACCAAGTATGGTGAGCCATACTCTGAATTTGTGCTCTGCATTTAACCCATCCAAGTGCACACACACATTAGTCAACACACAACACACACACACACCGTGAACTCACACCCGGAGATCAGTTGGGGGTTCGTGCCTTGCTCAAGGGTTTCACTTCATTTTTAAGTGTGGTTTAAGTCTCCAATAACTTTCTGGGGCCACTGTATTTGCAATTTATATTAGCGTAACCACAGATCATGAGCTGTGATTAACAGCATATGCAGGTATTTTTACATAACTCATGTGGCGTTGCAGTCATAACATTATACTATATCTACAAATACAGATATTGTATCATTTTAGTTGAATGTGGCTGCTAATGAAATCTGATGTTCTCTTTTTTTTCATCTGTAGTGAGCGGCGGTGATTTATGCCCCAAGTGTATTGTGGGATATCAGCGTCTCTGAACACAGGGCTGGTAAGACTTTTCCTACTCCACAATGATTTAAATTGGGCCTTTGTGTGTTTTTTCCTTCTTTTATTAGATTATCTGTAATTTTGCAAAACATATTTTATACCATTGCACAAAACGTCTATGATCTTGAGATTTTGCTCTGAGTTATGATCATTTGAGCCCAACATAGCTCACACTGTTTATATAAGTTCATTTTAAAACTGATTTCAAAATATATTTCAACATGTTACACTAATATTTAACTCTTAAACATTATGCAATGAGTGACATCACATGCATTCAGCCCCCAAACCCCCCATGATCCTTTTCAAATCCTCCAGCAAGCAGATTGGTCAAAGTCAATTAGAAGTCTATTACAATGAAATGCTGTTTATGGAGATAAAGGATGAATTAGCCGTACTAACTCTCTTTATTCACAGCCTCTTTCTTTCTCTTTATCTGTCAAGTGGCATTCATTAAATTGAATAATACGTCTCATGCCTGGGAACCGCAGTGTTTGGACTGAACACATGGTGTGATAATAGGAGACTCTGTATTCATAGGCTGGTCAGTTCCTGCCCCTTGTATTGTGCGCAGGCTTTCTCAGGGCTTAGTGTATGTGTTGTGGAGAAGGAAAGGGTGATAACAGTGTTTCATAAAGGGTATTGTAGTATTTCTTAGTGAAGGCTCTTATTGTTCATTTGGATGCGAATGAGTGGAACAGACTGGCTGGGCTGCACAGCCAGGTGCATTCTGGGATCCGGTGTGTCTTGATCCACCCCCTTCTTTGTCACATCATCCATTGTCATAATTTCAAGTTGTGTGTCCATATCATTGAAAGTCTTTTATGAGAGTATGTTACACACCTTTGCCAGAGATTTCATCAAAGAAAACGTCATTCTAGACTTTAAAAAATAACACACACACACACACAAAAACAAGAGTGAACCTAACTAAACAGAACTACACAAAACTAAAATAGACCAAACTGTAAGTAAAAAAGACAAAAAAGTAAACAAAACAAACCAAAACAGCAAGTAAAGACTAAACAAATGCAATCAGCAAGTTGAAAGACAAAACAAAAGCAAACAAAACTAAACAGGACTCAATTTTTTTTAAAAGACCAAACTTCAAGTAAAAAGACAAAACAAAATCAAACAAAACTAGAAAAATTAAAGACCAAACTGCAAGTAAAAGATAAAACAAAAGCAAACAAAAAAGCTCAAATTCTGAACAGCAACTAAGAAAACAAACAAAACTGAACAGGACTAAACAAATCTAAAAAAAAAAAAAAAAAAAAAAAGACCAAACTGCATGTAAAAAGACAAAACAAACACAAACAAAACAGCAAGTAAAGACTAACCAAAACTAAACAAGACCAAAATAAACTCGGCCTGGACTAAACTAAACTAAATAAAACAGCATATAAATTAAAAAAAACAAGAGTAAACCTAAACAGAATTAAAAGAAAACTAAAAGACCAAACTTCAAGTAAAAAGACAAAACAAATGCAAACAAAAAAGGACAAAACTAAACAAAACAAAACTGAATAGCAGGTTACAAGACAAAAACAAGGCATACAAAACTAAACAAGACAAACAGCAAGTAAGAGACCAAACAAAACTAAAAACTTGAAGCCAAAAAGTAAAAATTCAAAACAAAACAAAAAAAAAGTAGTTAAAAAAGACAGGTTACAGACCTTAAGGATAGATAGACAGATAGACAGACAGACAGAGAGATAGACAGACTGACAGACAGACAGACAGACAGATAGACGGATGACAGACAGACAGACAAATAGACAGACAGACAGATGGACAGATGGACAGACAGACAAATAGACAGACAGACAGATGGACAGATGGACAGACAGACAGACTGACAGACAGATAGACGGATGACAAGACAGACAGACAGATGGATGAATGACAGACAGACAGACATAATGACAGACAGATAGACAGACAGATATACGGATGAAAGACAGACAGACAGACAGATAGACAGACAGATATACGGATGAAAGACAGACAGACAGACAGATAGACAGACAGATAGACGGATGACAGACAGACAGATAGACAGACAGACAGATAGACGGATGACAGACAGACAGACAGACAGACAGACAGAGACAGACAGACAGAGACAGACAGACAGACACAGAGACAGACAGATGGATAGATAGATAGATAGATAGATAGATAGATAGATAGATAGATAGATAGATAGATAGATAGATAGATAGATAGATAGATAGATAGATCTCAATTGAGTGGACTATCTGCGAGATCATGACCAGACCAGCAGTAACTAACATAAACCAGTCTGCAAACATAGGTCTGGGTCTTTCTTTCTGTGCTCCACTGGTCATTCATTCAGCTGTAGGGACCTGTGTTCACTTTTCGCTGCATTTGCTTGAAAGAAAAGGATCTCAGAAAGCTCTTCTCTGGCCCAAACGGTCACCCTGCCATCTGTGCTGTGGTTCTCCTGCGCGTGGTTGAAAGGGATAATGGAGTCTTGAATGAGTTTTGAATACTTGAGAATAGACCGTCCCTTATTATCTCCGCCAGCATCTGCCTCCCGCTCCATTGATGTGCTCCGTGTATTTACTCCACTCAATTAAACCACTATAAACTCCATTAGCAACAACAGAGCCAATCAGAAATGGCCACACAATAGAGACGGATGAGGGCCCTTCTCTCGCTCCTTCAGGAGGAGGTCTCTATTCAGAAGAGCGCTGGAACAGCTGCTGATAATCGGCTTGTGTACTGCTCGCCGTGTCTTTCTATTGTCACGTCAATAGTCTCAAACATTTATGAGCATTCAGGGGCCGTCAACCTCATAAGGGCCTTCTAATGGTAGAAAGAGCAGCCAAACAGACATGCCATCACTCTCAGAACCAATATTACAGGCATTAGTGACTTTAAATGGGGGTTAAATGAGGCCAATATGCAAAAGTGTCCACTGTTTGCACTGTGACTCACTGAAATGAACACACACAAGCATGCTGTTGAACATTAGCATGTGATGTTTTTAGACTCTTGGGCTTTTTGCCACTTCTTGATAGGAAAAGAAGAAGGATGGCTCAGATGTGTCTGGAATTTGTATGCTTACTGCTAGTCTATACAACTGTGAAGTGTTTTGCACTTTTTTTCCATGTGTATTTCCAACGCTATCTCACTGCCAATTCCTACGTATTTTACGAGGTGACTTATTCGTACGAATTTGTACGACCTCACTCGTACGATTTTATACGATTTGTCTAAACCCCAGTGATGGTTAGGTTTAGGGGCTGGGTTAGGTGTAGGTCATTCGTACAAATTCATACGAATTGTTAAACTCGTAAAATACGTACGATTTGGTAGCAATCGTATGATTTTGTACGAGTGTGGTTGTACGAATTTGTACGAGTGTGGCCGTATGAATTCATACGAATAAGCCACCTTGTGAAAAATTTACGAATTGCCGTGAGATCGGGTTGGTATTTCAGAAAATTCTTCAATAAAGAGGCCAAACTAACGAGCTCCTAAGCACCAATTTAATTTAGGATTAAATAAAAAAAAAGTGTTTGAAAATTAGAGTAAATACGATACTCATCCAGTTATGCTAGTAATGTCAGAAAAATTATGATACGATAAAAAAACATTAATTATAATTAATTGTAATTAATGTAATGTGTTGCTCTTACATTTACAAGAAAATATCAGTTACTTTTTTTTTTCATTAAGTAATGCACGTTACTTTTTAACTCAAGTAACTCAAAAAGAATGTAATACATTACTTTCCATAAAAGTAATGAAGTAACACAAGTACTTAGTTACTTTATACTGAATACTGCAATATTGTAATGCATTACTTTCCTCTGAACAGTGAATGTAAGTAAATGGTGAGTAACAGAGGCACTTGCTTTCAATATATATTATTTGGTGAAGTTTGCCTTTTAAAAGTTGGTTGTTGTTGGCTTGTTGATGTAAAGAAAAAATATGTAACTTTTAAGGTACAGCCCAAACACCAGCATCACTCTTTTCTCATGTAATTAACATATTTTCCCATTTGAGAGGGTATTTCACTTTGGAGAACCTGATCTGCTTACAAAGCGGCTTTGACCCTTCAAACCAGCATTATAGATCCACTGGGAAACCCAAGAAATGGAAATGTTCTGAAATATGACATTTGAAATTATTTTCCATTGGTGGAGGTTATAAGGGATTAAGGAATAGAGAGACTTAAAAATGAAATTTTGAAACGGTTTACGAAAAAGGTGCCAAAGATTGTTGAAGCGGGCCATCGCTCACCGGAGGGACTGAACTCTGGCCCGTGTGGAGACGGTGCATGGCACATTGGCTGGAAACTAAGCATTCACTGCACTGCTGCATGAAGAAGCCATTACCACAGAGTGCCATGGGAAAGACCTCCATACATTATTCAATCAGTGCAGAAAAGGAATTTATATTTTTTTCCCTCATCTTTAACTGGGTGGAATCATCTGGATACTGAAGGCATGTATTAGATGTGAAAACCATCGTCTGATGTGCTTGTTTCTTCACTGTATCAGAGGTGTTTTTCAGGGGTTAATGGAGAACAGATCTGGGTATTTCACCAAATACTTCCTGTCTTGCTTTGGGGTTTCCTCTTACTCTGACAAATTATTGTTTTTTTGGACTGGAAAACAGTTTGACTGTATGCTGCAAACATGTATGGAGTATTAATATGGCCATTCATATTCCAAAAAGTGTCATTAATGAGATCCTCTGAGAGGAAAACTTGCTGAGGAGAATGTGTTTTTACTTGTTTAATCAGTCAGGCATTCATTTTAATAATTGTGGCAATAAAACGGCTGATAAAGTCATGCAACTTGCTGCAGGTTGAAATCTGACATCACGCAGGAGCATCAGTTCTTTGCATGTGTATAAAAGTCACGGTGTCACCCTTTCTGTGTGTGTCTCTCTTCCCTGAGGCCCATGGGATCCTGAGCTCGTGGTGTCCTCTGCTTTAGGACAATAGGAGGAATGTCCAGTCCTCTCTGTGGCTTAAACAGAGCGTCCGGAGAGGAAGTGGCCTCAGCGCGTTCAGTCGATCCACAGCCTCAGGCCGCAGGGAACCGCTTTCTCATCTAATCCCTCTCTCAGGCTCTTCTCTCTTCCTTTCTCAATCCCTCTTTCCATCAGTTCCCCTCTCTTTTCATTCTTTCAGCTCCAGCTCTCTCTTTAGGCTGTTTTTACAGCATGTTTGATACATTACGGCACCAGAGATGGGCTCCCTTTGTTCGGGTTACACTGTGTGAAAATAATATATGAAAATATTATTACAATACATTTAAATACATTTTGTTAGTATTAATTGCACTGAATATAATTAATTGTAGTAGATTAAAGTAATGCGCTTATAATTCTGCTTATAAATAGTAAAAACACCAGCAATTTAATATAATAAATGTTATTACCTTAATACAGTGTGCTTATAATATAAATATGCTGATAAATAATAAAACCATAAAAATAATAAACAATGAAAACTGTGTAAAATGATTACATCATCCAAATTGTACTGCATTTCTGTTTTTTTTTTGTATTACATAAATACAATTAGTCATAATATAATTTTTTTTTACAAAACTATGAAATAGTATAAAAACGAGTAAAATATCTAGTTGCTTTACAGTAATTTGGGAGAAAAATAAAAAAAAAAACAACTAAAATAATAGTAATAATGCAAATAATCCAGATTATAGTGAAGAAAACTGCATAAATCTGCATAAATTAAAGGTTTCACAACAGACAACAATGAAACAGAAATACTTAACAATTTAAATATATAATATATAAATATATATTTTTCAATACAGTAATGAGAATTCAGTATTAAAATTGTCATAACGTACAAATTCAAGAAATGGTAAAGGTTCCTAAAACAGGCTTCATTCTTAGGCTTTGAGAGATTCATCTTACAGTAAAATAGCAGGTTTACTTTGAATGCCCTGATGGCAAAAGAAAAAGACTCCAAAGCTCTGAAATTGGAGGAAACAGTCTCACTCATCAGTGGAAGGATTAGATGTGCCTCACTGACTGCAAACAAGCCAGAGAAATACTTCACGTTTGTGTTTTTCAGGGCCGTGTGTTGTTTTCATTTGTGTGTGAAGGGGAAGAGGGGGCTTGATATATTCCTTCCTCTTTGTTTAAGTGAGCCATTCAGTGGCAGAAAAAGTCAGTGTAAAATGAAAAAAACCATAATAACTTGTCAAAAAACATTGAGATTCACATGAACAAATGTTTCCAACCATTGGAAAGTCACTTAGAGCAGTTTATCGTCATTTGCTGTGACAGATGTTTGGAACACAGTTTTGAATTTCAGTTTCAGACTCAAAACTACAGCGACTACAGAGTAAGACAGATAAGATGCACTTAATATGTCTTGAATATTACAAATAAATGCTGTACTTTTGATGTTTCTATTTATTAAAGTATCCTGAAAATGTCATAATTATCACAGTTTTCACAAAAATATTAATTAACTGTTTTTAACATGTTATTGTGAAGTGTGTGCTTTTCACTCGATACTGTGAATCAGTTCAGTGATTTACAAAGCATACCTGTATGTGTTTGTGTGGATGCAACGTCAAAACTTTTCCTCATGCATTTGCTAATGGGGCTTGTGAAATGAACAGTTTACACTGCACAGACTAATTTACTCCGTATAGGCCCAGCGAGGTGTATGTTAGTGTCTGTGTCTTTCTCTGCACGCTGTGAAAGAGCGTCTCAGTTTGGCCAGGCGTACCTGTGTGTGTTTTCCATGCAAACTGTGAAATGAGGCCAGAGTTTGCACTGACTGATTTCTGTACACACAAGATACTTCAGACAGGAATCCGCTCCTAATAATCACCTGTAAAGACCCTTCACTCAAACTATCAACACACCTTCACTGAAAGAAATTTGGTGAAGAAACAATTTTCCCTCAGAAACTGCTTCACCATTGATCACAAGGACATTTTGGAGCGGAAAGACTGTTTTATAGAAAACATTTTCTTGTCTAACATTACAAATTATTATATTGTTTATCTGCATTAGAACACATCCTGGCGTATCTTTCCTTCTTTTGCGTCATAATCATCTAAAAGCCCTTCATTTTGGTCTTATGAGATGTTGTACGGTGATATCACAACCGAGAGAGATGATTGTTCGGATTAATGGTTTCGTTTGGTTTCCTCTCATGGGTTTGTGGTCTTAATTATTCGCCTCAGTTCTCCGTGTGGGATTTTCATTCAGATGCCGTCTCCAAATTCAAAGCCACACTCTTTAAAACAAAGGCTATTTACTGGCATCTACTGTGAAGAACCTTTAACATCCATGGAACCTTTCCATTCCACTAAACACTCTTAAAAATAAGGGTCGAAAAGAGGGGGTTTTCACAGAAATGCCACAGAAGAAATATTTTTTGGGATCTTCAAATAAACTTTCAGTCAACAGTTCTTAAACGAACCATTTTATTCTTAAAGTGAACCAGATTTTAATAATCTAAGAAACTTTTTTTCTTATAAAGAATCTTATAAAGGTTCCATGGATGTTAAAGGTTCTTCATGGAACCATTGATGCCAATCAAGAACCTTTATTTTTAAGAGTGTACATGCAAAGAAAATGAAATGTAACTTAAAAAAAAAGTTACATTCTTCATGTTGAAAGATTAATTACCAAAAAATCTTTCAAAAAGTTCTAAATCGATCACTTATGAGGTTCTATTTCAGTCAGGGAGCACCCTTAAAAGGTAGCAAGGCAGCACACTTGGTTTTGGCCAGAGCTCATGTTCATACTTGCTCTTACCATCAACCGTTCATCTGTGTGTAGCAATTTGCTCCAGGCGTCCGGTTACCGTCGCAGAGTGAGAATGAACGAGTTTGCCATGGAGATCAACAAGTCATCGTGACTCATGACCGAGCAGTTTCCTCTTGCCTTGTGCGGCGCGCGGCGCGTTTCTCCCTCACTCGTAAACACAGTTGTATTCGATTAGTGAGGTTTGTTTTGCATTTATTCTGTCGGCCTCAATATAGCTCTGCTTTTGTGCTCTCTACACTCGTTTTTGCTTTTCTCTCAGGCGCACATAAACACAAAACACAATCGCGAGTGCATAAAACAAGATGATAACCACAGGCTGTGACATATTACAAGCCGTGATCATGTGGTCAGACATTTCTAAACGCCTGTGTTTGTGTGTGTGTGAAGGTGGAAGAATCGTGGTTTCGAAGGAAACTGACTAGAATCAAGTCTTTCTGAACTCTCTTCTCTCTGTGTGTGTAAAACTGCTAGCTTTTGTAAAGAGCATCATTAGTGTTTGTAGCTGAAGCCTGTGCCTTGGGCATCATCACTGCAGATCTGTTTACACCACAGAGAAACCGCGGGAAACCTTGTCGCCTGGAGAAACACATGAAGACTAAATATTTCATCATTTACGTAGCCTCATGTCGCTCCAAACCCATGTAGCTTTCTGTTGTTTGTGGAAAACAAAATGAGAAACGAATGCTATTTCATGCATACTGAGTTTTTTACACTGTTAAAGAGTTGGATTCCCATGTGGACAAAGTTTCAAAAATTAAGTTGTATGTTTGAAGGAGTATTTCTGTTCCAAAAATACTCCTTCCGGTTTGTCACAAGTTTTGGAAAGTTTTTTTCGAGTATGGCTCTGTGTGACGTTAGATGGAGCGGAATTTCCTTATATGGGTCTTAAGGCACTTCTGCCGGAAGAGCGCGCGCTCCCGTATAGCAGAGCAATGAGAGCACAGACATTCACTGATCGGAGCGAGAGCGTCGCGAAAAGTCACAAAAGAAGTGTGTTTTTGGTTGCCAGGGCAAGACAACCCTGCACAGATTACCAAAAAAAAAAACAGCATTAAGGGACCAGTGGATGGAGTTTATTTTTACAGAGCATCAACGGAGTTGTGCAAGTGTTTGTGTTTGTTCCCTGCATTTCGAAGATGCTTGTTTTACAAACAAGGCCCAGTTTGACGACGGATTTGCACATCGTTTATTTCTTAAGGATAATGCAATCCCAACGAAAAAGGGTCACGATCGTGTGTTGGAACCGCAGGCGGTGAGTAAAACTGCTTCAAATATCTGCCTCCTTGTTAGTGCGTCCCCTCCCATGCCGGAGACCCGGGTTCGAGCCCCGCTCGGAGCGAGTCGTTGCTGCTGCTGCTCTCGTTCAGTTTCAGCCTCGGGATCTGATTCTGGATCATAAATAAACGGATGAATCTGACTGTTAGCCATGGTTTGTTTGGGATGATGTTTTTTCCCTCACGGTAATGTCACAGCTTCCACATGCTCTCAACGCAAAAGCCTACTGGCGCTCGTGATTCTTTAGCTCCGCCCACACGCCACGCCTCCGGCCGGTCGTGTTTTTCCGGGAAAAATCGGTACAGACTATCTTTCTCTTATGAATATAATAAAACTAAAGACTTTTTGGAGTTATGAAGGATGCAGTACTACTCTATAGGTACTCAAGATTAACAGGATATTGAGTGAAAACGAGCATTTCACCCCCCCTTTAAAAAAAAACAGTCTAATGATTCATTCACTGAATTGACTCACTTACTATAAGTCTTCGAAATGAACTTTGTGTGGTTGTTTGTAGGCCTAGTTTAAAGGATTAGTTCACTTCCAGAATAAATATTTCCTGATAGCATAATTTTCTCACGCTCATGTCATCCAAGATGTTCATGTCTTTCTTCATTCGAAAAGAAGTTAGGGTTTTTAAGGAAAATATTCCAGGATTATTCTTCATATAATAGACTTCAATGGGAATCAATCGGCTGAAGGTCCAAATTGCAGCTTCTACATGATATCCCAGCCAAGGAATAAGGGTCTCATCTAGCAAAACTATTTGTCATTTCCTAAAAAAAAAAATCTTTCAGGTAATCAGGTTGAAAAGGTCACGTGAGGTCAACTCTTCATCTCTTTACTCCGGTTCAGAAAAGTGGGGTGAAAAACTCCCATCTCATTTTCTCCACCAACTTCTCCAACAACTTTGCATGTCCGCTTTGTAAATGCTGGGATGGTTCTCCTGCCTACATCACGCGTGACCTTTCCTCAGTGCAAGATGAGCATTTGTGGTTTAAAAGTATATAAATGTTTTTTTGTTGTTTAAAAAAAATTGCATTTAATCATTCAAATCAATTTGTTATAAAGGATTAGTTTGGTAATTAAACAAAACATGATAGAAATTAAAAAATTTGAAATCAGAAATTAAAATGATGTCATCATTTACTCACTGTTATGTCATTTCAACCTTATAAGACTTTTGTTCGTCTTCTGAACACAAACAAAAATATTTTTAATATTCTCTCATTATTTTTGTCTGTCCATTGAAAGTCTATTCAGTCAACATGTTCAAGCTTCAAAACGTATCAAAAATCATTGTAAAAGTAATCCATAAGGCTGTAAATTGAGCAGGTTAGCTGAAGAGAGACGGTTGATTTTTATGATGAATGGATTTGATTGTTTTTACTGACATATAAACATTGATCAATGCACAAAAGTAGAGCTTATCAAATATGGTAATTAAAAGCTGAGAGGAATTGTAATTTTCAGGTGAACTGTGTTTGTGGATTTATGAATTTTATGCTGTATGTGATTGATAACAGATATGCTTTTAACAGACAAATCCATTTACATTTTTCAAATCTCGTCCAGATCTGGATTCTTCCTGACAAAAAAATGGCACGTCTAGGTGATGTTGGAAGTGAAAAAGACACAGTGATCCATATTTTGATAGCACTAATTCATTTACAGTAAATGGGTATAGTGACTGAACCTTGCAGGGTGGACCACTAAGAAAGAGCATTTTAGATTGAGTGAAAACTTAAATAACATATCAGTGAGAGCAAATTAAACAAAATGAAGAGGACAGTTCTCAGTTATTTTTATTGAGTAATATGCAACCAAACCTTGAAGCCAAGAGCTCCTCAAGCGTCCTCTCCAGAGACTGAACCTCCACCCAATCAAAACGATCAGAAACACTCTGAATCTGGCACATCCACTCTGTGATTGGTGTGTGTTGTGTCAGACTCTCATGAGGGCAAATGGGAATGTATGAATGTGTCAGTCCAACTGTGTGTGTGTGTGTGTGTGTGTGTGTGTATAATAACAGTAAGGTCTGTGATCTGTGTCCTGCATCTGTGCTGAGAGCCAAACCGAACTGGGACACAAAGTTTATAGGATTTGTTTATATATAGTTTTGCTTTAAAGTGCAATTTTTGGATATAACAATGACATGAATAAAGCTGAATATTGTTTGCAATTTCTGATTTACTAATGGTATTATATAAGTTTTTTTCATTGCAGTCACACAGTTTGAACTCAGTTTTGTGTGTGTGTGTGTGTGTATAACGCATATATTTGAAAATGGGTTTCAAAGTGCAAGTTTTTGAAAATGCCACCGTTATCGTTTCTGTGTAAACACCCAATATGGGAATCTCTGACAACGGTGACGTCATGCGAGTGTGTAGGGTTAGTAGGTCAAGTGTGTGTTCTGTGTCTGTGTGTTTGTAATCAAAAACAGCTTTCCATTTTCTCATGCAAACTGACTTATTAAAATGTACAGAAAAACAAACACACAACCTATTAACAAAGTAGTGGCCACAAACACAAGATTTCAGCTTTGATACACATTTGGCTCTCCACGTTCTGTTATATGGCAATCACTGATCCATCCACATAGATAGATAGATAGATAGATAGATAGATAGATAGATAGATAGATAGATAGATAGATAGATAGATAGATAGATAGATAGATAGACAGACGGACTGATTGCATTAACTGTAGTAAATTTTATAAGCCCCTTTATTATGTTTGGCTGAGCCACGTTTAAAGCGGTTGTAAACTCCATTAAAACACCTGTGACCTCATTACATTACATTAATTATGTTCTGCTAAACATTGCTGAAAACCAATGCAGTTTGGTGAAAAACTGTTTTGTTATTAATAAATTGTTACATTTTGTTGCTGTGTATTTATGAAAACTTGACCTGTACTGTATATTTAGTAAGCATTTTATTAAATCAGTAAGCCCTTTGAGGATGTGGTTCGAGTGATTTCAGAACAACTCAGGGGGTTCAGACACTGCGCTCCACATTCAGCTGTTGAACAAACGTTCTTCAGTAAGCATAATAAAAAAACATTTCAAATATGTTCAAGGAACATATTTTTTTTTGGATACGTTGAGATTATTTGCATACCTGGACTTTTTATGTAAACATATTACATGCATTTTTGTCTGTTTTGTGCTTGGTTTGTACTAGGGATGGCATGGTTCACTGAAAAAAAACGCACCGTTCGGGGACCGCGGTTCAACTTAAATCCGTTAGCTCATAAAACAAACAGGGTTCAGCTAATATATATTTCTGTTGATGCATCTGTATTCTGGATTCCCAGACATAAAAAACCGTGGACAAACCTTTAACTCTTGTTCAATGTGAATGCCTTATGCTGGAATATAAGCAGTCATGTATTCCGTCATCACCCGGGTGCTGATAGCACGCGCGCACAGATGAGACCTGAACAGCACACGTTGATATCTGTGTTTAAACTAAACTCATTTAAGCTTTGTCAGTTTAAACATTTAAGAACCAAAGGATGCGAAGCAAAGGAATTGTGCATGCGCTCACCCAAAGCGTGCAAACTTTATTTTTTTAAGTATAGTTTCTCCATAAGCAGCACATACCGAACCATACCGAAACCGTGACTCTAAAACCGTGAAACGTTAAAATTACAAATGACCTGCTCCTTGCGTCAGACCAAGGCTGCATCTCATTTCTAGTCTTACTTGATCTTAGTGCTGCGTTCGACACCATAGATCATGACATACTCATAGATCGATTATAAAACTATACAGGTATTCAAGGGCAGGCTCTAAGATGGTTTAGATCCTACCTGTCCGATCGCTACCATTTTGTTTACTTAAATGGGGAGTCATCTCATTTATCATCAGTAAAATATGGAGTGCCACAAGGATCCGTCCTAGGTCCCCTTCTATTTTCAATATATATGTTGCCCCTTGGTAATATTATTAGAAAATACGGAATTAGCTTCCACTGTTATGCTGATGATACTCAGCTATATATCTCAACGAGACCAGATGAAACTTCCCAATTATCTAAGCTAACAGAGTGTGTTAAAAATGTAAAAGATTGGATGACACACAATTTTCTCCAATTAAATTCGGATAAGACAGAGATACTAATTATTGGACCAAAAAACACTACACAGAATCTTGTAGATTACAATCTGCAACTAGACGGATGTACTGTTACTTCCTCTACAGTCAGAAATCTGGGTGTTATATTAGACACCAACTTGTCTTTTGAAAATCATATTTTCAATGTTACAAAAACTGCATTCTTCCATCTTAGAAACATTGCCAAGCTACGAAACATGTTATCTGTTTCTGATGCAGAAAAGCTAGTTCATGCATTCATGACGTCTTGACTGGACTATTGTAACGCACTTCTAGGTGGTTGTCCTGCTTCTTCAATAAACAAGCTACAGGTAGTCCAAAATGCAGCAGCTAGAGTCCTTACCAGGTCAAGAAAATCTGATCATATTACCCCAATTTTACAGTCTCTGCACTGGCTACCTATTAAGTTCTGTATCAGTTACAAATTATCATTACTTACCTATAAGGCCCTAAATGGTTTAGCTCCAGCGTACCTAACTAGCCTTCTACCACGTCACAATCCATCACGCACCCTAAGGTCACAAAACGCTGGACTTTTGGTCGTTCCTAGGATAGCAAAGTCCACTAAAGGAGGTAGAGCTTTCTCACATTTGGCTCCCAAACTCTGGAATAGCCTTCCTGATAATGTTCGGGGTTCAGACACACTCTCTCTGTTTAAATCTAGATTAAAAACACATCTCTTTCGCCAAGCATTCGAATAATGTATCTTTTTAATTGTGAGTGTAGTTGCATCTGTTCAAAGTTGCATTTTTATTCATTAGCTTGGGTTAAACTAATTTTACTTTGTTGGATCAGCAGCTATGCTAATGATGTCTGTATTTTGTTTCTATGTTTCGCCACGGGATTTACATGCTAGATGCTACCTTGAATCAACAAACAGAACTAACAATTATTGCTAAATGTGTGACTGAATCATATAATAACTTAATTAATAATATTGATAGTTCATCGTCTAGCTGACTACGTCTTGTATTATTATTATTATTTTTTCTAAAATCCTGTCAAATGTGCACAAACTACTAGCTACTACTAAATATTGTAGAAACATAATTTTCTGTAAAGTTGCTTTGTAACGATTTATTTTGTAAAAAGCGCTATACAAATAAACTTGAATTGAATTGAATTGAATTGAAACAAACCGAACCATGAAAAAGAAAAACCGTTCCACCCCTAGTTTGTACTATATTCCTCTGTCTCTATCTCCTGTCCAGATGTGCATGTTGAACCTGTCGCAGCGCTGGCTCTGTTTTCAGAGTGTGAGATGTTTTCCTGACACATCAGGGATGGAGGAATTCAACTCAATCACATGTGTGTGCAGCCTAGATCTCCTCTCCACACACACACAATAGAAACTTGAAGCTGTATTGGTAAAGATCCTTTTAAAATACAATGGTTTTTATACACAGCTAATGATTTTTGCTGTAATCCTAAACTGAACCCTCATTCAAACCTGCTGAGATTAGTAGATTTGAAGCAAAACATGAGTCAAATAATGAGGTCTAGCTCACAAACCAATGGTCGACCGCTGGGGTTATTTTTTTTTTTTTTTAAATATACACCTCACAACTTTAAAAAAACAGATGCACACAGGCAATAACACAGCTCATTTTCTGATTCTATTGACCAATCACTTACAAATTATATGCGACTATCCTGCAAGTGTTGTGGCGAGTGAATCATAGCATTCCCATTCTTTTATTTGCTCATTACTGTGTAATCAGGAGAAGTCCCACCGAGCGCAGCTGCACGGCCCGCGGTGCGGGGTCTCGGCTCGAGCTGGTCCCGTGTACTGCTTCTCTGGGAAAGGATGGGAGGTTTGCACCAAAACAACTTTAAACAAAACGTGGCCTTTGCCACATGATGTCCCTTTACCAGGTCACAGATTCAGCGAAGTCTCATGAGAACAACACCTGTTGAGAAACGGACAGCAAGCTCACGGCCAAGAGAGATTGCTGTTGTTATCTGCCTAATAAACACAATTAAGATAAAGACTATTCCAGCATATAACTAAAACGTTATAAAAATCACAATATTTATGAATTTATTAATAAGATCAAATGAATGTAACTCAAATTATTCTAACTAAATAAACACAAAGATTAATGATATTTAATCTTTTTTTCCATGCACAAATATAACAATGCATATTAATAAAAAACACTATTTACTTGCATCTATTTATTACAACATTTCCCATATGCAAATGTAATACGTGCATTACGTGCATACATTATTACATTTCCATATATTAAATATACTGTCATAGGAAGTGAAAACATATGAAACCTATTAGACATTGGAGCACTTCCATATATTAGCATATATATTGAGCCCATACATGACTGAGGTCATTTATTACTGCAGTCACTTACAGCACATAAACTCTGGAGTAAAGATGAGGGGGAGTTCAGGACACACACTCTCAGCACAGTTGGTAGAATATAATCACACACACACCCTTGAGATCCCACACATACTCTTCCATTGACTCTTCATCTCTGATAACATTAGCGTGAAGATTACAAGTTGTGCTTACGAGGACAAATGGAGCATGAAGACACTGTTTAATATCCTCATTCACTTCTGTAATCTGGGAGGAATTTGATTTATCCATCGGGAATGTCTGAAAAGTGGACGGTACATTCCGGAAAGAAGTCGGAGGGGGGAGGTTAAAGAGTATTTGTAACAGTATTTAAAAATAATGATTGTTTTAGAGGTGGAGCACTGAAATAATGATGAATCGTAGATCAAAAAGGAGTACAAACACATTGTTGACATGAATCCATGGTAGGTTAATTATATGTAGAAGTCAATTAGAAAGTGATGTAAATATGTGGCGCTGAAATGTTGCCATTTTACAAAAAGAAGGTCTTGTTTTCAGTGTTTTGCCAAACGTGTGAGCTTTGACCTGTGTCTATAATTGTAATCTTTTATTATACTTTCTTATGTCATAGTACAGGAACCTTTTTGTTTTGGTCAAATGTCTTTGGTTTTTCTTATCTATGATATCTGTGGAGAAGATGCATTTTATTTCTAAGCTGTGTTTTTTGTAATTTCTTTTGTTCTTAGGAATCTTTTCTCATATCTGGTTATCTGTTATAAAGATATGTGTGATCATATATCTCCTGAAACACAAACTCATCACTTGTGCGATCGACTACACGGCGCAGCTATAGAAGAGTGTAGAAACTGCAGCACTTTTTCATTGAAGACAATGACAACATCTAGCTAGCTAACCTCACAGAGATCTGAAACGTGTTCGTCATGTGGTCCAGTTGAAAGTATTTACAGGGTCTGGCTTGTGTTGAGCTATTTCATCTCCAGAAGAAAAGAAGGAAGCTACGTTTTCCCTTCAAACTAACTCAAAACTTTCCTTCGCACAAACTCAAACATTGCCAATCATTTTCTTTCGGCTCAAGATTAGGAGGACTGGTCATTTCCATCAGGTGCTGGACAGTCCAGATCCCCCTTAATGTACAGGTGAAAAAAATATATATTTTAAGGAAATAATATTTGCAGTGCACATTCACTGGGTGTCTGTGAGTAATCTGAAGGACAGATGAAGCATTGCAGATCTAATATGTAACAACAGTTGCTCATTAACTGTTCGTTATTTTCTCACTGACATATTTCGCAACGTCGCTCCTGCAGGGAACTGACATGCAGGTCAGTGCAAGAAAAAGCAGAGGAGAAACTGTGGGAACTTCAGCTCATACACAAACACACAAACACAAAGCGCGATATTACTGTAAAACATCCCAGATACGAATGATCAGCCTCCAAAAACGAAGTCAATGGAAACAAACGAATAAACAAACATGGAAATAGTCAAAAATCACAGACTGATAAAGTTTTTCTCATGAGGGTGAGTTAACCCTTGTCATCAGTCATGCATGAATAAATAAGGTGTGAAGATAGAGGAATGTAAAGCTGCATGATTCTGGCAGCTTGACAGCGTATTGCTGCCTGTGGCTACAGGCCTACTGCGATGCTAAAATCAGTTTTGGTAAATTGTGGTTGAGCTGCTATGATGTCACTCAGTTCTGAGGAATTGGGAGGTTTTTAGGATCCTTGATAAAATGCTTATTAGACTCCTAGATTTATCTGAATATTTTTAGACTCCTAGATTAATATTTGAATTTGTCAGCATCAACACGCTTCAATTTCACACTTTTTGAAAATGTCATTCCAGTCCTGGAAAATGTACAGAACAGCTAAACAATTAGTTAAATATTATAAAGATCATGATTGAATAGTTGTGAACACTACCATTCAAAAGAGCAAATGAATTACCTTTAAAGAGAAAGAAATTAATAGGATGCATTAAATTACATAATAAAATCAATTTATAATGTTACAAAATATTTATAGTTCTAATAAATGTTGTTCTTTCAACTTCTTATTCATCAAAGAACCTGAAAAAAAGTAAAGATTTTCTGAAAATATAAAGCAGCACAAATGTTTTCAAACGTCACGGAGTCACCATCACTGATGATAATAAGTCATTTATTTTTCTTTTCTTTTTTTGCACCAAATCCGCATACTAAAATGATTTCTGTAGGATCATATGGCACTGAAGACTGGGGTAATGATGCAGAAAATTCAGCTTTGATCAAAGGAATAAATTACATTTGAAAATTTATTCAGATAGAAAAAAAATTTTGATTGAAAAAAAAACAAAATATCTTCAAATAAATGCAGCCTTAGTGAAAATAAGAGACGTCTTTTATGATCTTCAAACAGTGTTTATTTTTACTTAAGAGGAATTTCCCTTTTTTTTTTACACTTGTAATTTACTACCTGCACTCTTCCTGTCTTGTCAAAGTAATGCAGTTCATTCCATCCAGCAGAGGCTGAGGGGGCGTGTCCTAAAGGGAGGGGTTGGCAGCTCCTGTTTGGGTCTGTGCCATAATCTATTCATGACAGCTCTTTAAGGAGACTGAGACCCAGCTGCTCTAATTTAAAAATAAAGAACCCCACCTTTATCAGCCCCTCCTTCCTCCATCTCTGTTACACAGGAGATCCCCCTTCTGATCGCCCTTTCTTCTCTATCCCCCCTCATTCCCGTCATGTCCTTTTCTTTTGGGACTCCTCTAACATGGACTGGGAGATGATTAACCGCTTCACGTTTAAGCTTTGAAAAGAGCAGTTTGTTGTTCCAAGAAAGAGCCGTCTCTGACCAGCTGCCATTAAAGGCATGAAAGACTAAGGCTGATTCTGTGCCCAAAACAATGGCGAACTAGCAGGGGTCCTGTGTTGTAAAATTTCAGGATTCTTGCTCATGAATAATATATGCATATTAACAGGACTGCCACAATGGCAACTTGTGCTGAAACGTGTAGCAAATGAACCTCGTTAGAATGCAATCAAGTGAAGTAGTGAAAATGCAATAAGCCAGAGACACCAGGGAAGAAGGTCTGACTAAGGTTCAGTTTTGTCAATATTTTAATTTGTTTTATTATAAATGTACTTATATATGGTAGTTTCATACATATAAATTATCACATTTCATTATTTTTTTTTTATAATTGAATTCTGATAACCATTATTATTTTATTCAAAATTTAACTGGTTTTATTATATGTTCATTATTATATGGTGTTGTACATATTACATTTTCATTTGAAATATAAATTGTTATTTATTGTTTGTATGATTGTATTTTATTTTATTTTATTTTATAATTGAATCCCGATACTCTTTATTATTTATTTAATATTTAATATAGTGGTTATATTATATATTTATTATTATTCGGTAGTCTTGTACATATAAATGTATTTATTTAACATATACACTTATTATTTATTATTTTATTTAAATTAATCTAATTTGATTTCATTTTAGAATTAAATCACGATACATTTTATTATTTATTTAATTTGTTATTTTAAAGTAGTCTTGTACATATAAAATTGTTTATTTAATACATAAATACATTGTTATATAACTGAATAAAATTTCATTTTTATTTGTTGTTTTATATTAAAATTTAATCCATATATCCTTTATTACCTATGTAATGTTTAATTGATTTTATTATTATATATTTATTATTATATAATACACTTTAACATCTAAAATTTACAATACATTTTATTTTATTTTATAATTGAAACCTGACACCCTATTCACCTGAATTAAAAAAAAAATCCTTCAAATAACCTTGGCAAACAATTTGCTTTAGAAAACAAGGTGAAGCCTGTGTTATTTCCAGTCATGGCTCCGCCCACTCATGAATATGGAATCCTCGCAAGTGTCGGACCCGCCCCTCCTCCGTGAACGCGCTGTATAGATGAAGCGCTCGCCTGGCCGCATTCGCAGCTTTTCCTCTCCAACCCGTGGGCATTGTTATAAAACAGAAGGACAATACAAGAAAAGAGTAACGGATAATAGAGCCTCAAAAGGGGCATCAGGGAATCTGTCCTCTATTGGATCTGAGCGGCTCTGTCCTCGTGCATGAGGTAATATATGAGAGAACTTCTAGTTTCACAGCAAACTAAATGAGACAGACAGACAGAGGAGGCATGATTCTGAGACGGAGTCCAAGTTTCGCGGTGCTGTCCATTCATGTACTTTTGCGGTGCCTGTGGATGCGGGTACGTGCGATTTGGCTTTTGTGGCATAACTGTTTATGTGATGCTATCTGAACACTTACACTGGAATAGATTGTAAACTCGGGTATTTTTAAGATTTCTAATTTTTTTCACACCTTTTGAGTTAAATGGCTTTTAAAAACTTTTTGACAGATTTTGATTCTTCATGCACACAACTTCAGGACAAGAATTGAGCACATGCATTCATATAAACAACTGATAAAGATAGATGTCTCATTTGACAAATACTGTACTCTAATATTATTAACCCCCGTATTTTTAATGTTCCAGGTATGTGAGGCATCGGGGCATTTTGAGATGCAGGTTTTGTCCATGCAGAACTTGAACGGAGAGCTGCAGAGCGGCGCGTGCTGTGACGGTGCTCGCGACGACCCGGATCGCTCGTGCACGGCTGACGAGTGCGACACGTTTTTCCGCCTGTGTTTGAAGGAGTATCAGTTGCGGGTGTCATCGGGAGGCCCGTGCAGCTACGGAAGCGGATCTACTCCCGTTATCGGTGGGAATAGTTTTTCTGTCAAGCCCCTCGACACCCCGAACGACAAATCCAGGATCGTGCTGCCCTTCAGCTTCGCGTGGCCGGTGAGTTGAAAAAGGCTGTTTTGTTATCAAAGCTGTTGGGAAATCCTAATCTGATTAAACAAATCCAAGGATTACGGGACACTAGTTGTCAAACTCTTTACCACAGTAAATATTTCCCACGGTGGGTTTATTGTGAAAGTAAGTTCGGGTTTATTTGTTTAAAACAGCCACTGTTATAAGCCATAAAAAATGTACAGTGTTTTTTGACAACATACCCCCAAAAGTAGACCATAAGCTTGTGACAACTTGCCCCGGTCTCACCAACATACCTTTTTCCACGAGGCTTGTTTGTGAACGCCGGTTCTGTCCCGTTCTCTTCTCGTGCTCTGGGCCATGGCATTCCTGTATGATGACTCTCAGGTTGGACAGGTGTTGTGTTACCCCACCCTATCCGGCACAATCCCCCAGAATCCTCTCAGAATAGCAGGACAATGCTGGAGTTTATCTCCAGCTCCTGCTGATGGACACGCAGAGGCTGATTTACACACAGTGGTCTCTGGAAGCTGCTCTTAGATATCCAGTCAGACCACCATTGATCATTTAAAGGGGGTTATCTCACTATCTCTAATTGTCTTAATGAAACCTATAGTGTGCTGCCTACCTAGACACATCCTATAATTCAAGCTAAGCATGCATTCATATTTACAACATTTTGACAACATAATGCTGTATGCTGAAATAAAAAATGACAATACAATCATAGCAAATAATAAATCAGCACCTATTCTACAAAGTATTTACTTCAACTTCACTAAATAAATAAATAATATAACATGGTTGACTGATTATTCAATTATTCATCCAAGCTAATTTATTGGACTATTTATACATTTTGCTTGCAACACATTATTATAGTTTATTAAATAAGGGTTATGCAAGTGTGTGTTTTTTTTTTTTTTTTTTTTTTTGATTTTACAATCACATTTGAGATATATTGATGAGACTATATTTTTGATCTCTAATCCACATGCTGTCAACGTCTGTACTTCTAATTATTTTAGATAAGGATTAATAAAACACGAAGTTCCTGTCTTATTTTACAGATTTATTTTTCAAAAACAAAACAAAAACAAAAACATTTTTTTATTTAAAATAATTTTAACTGTTCAAATTAAATAGTGGGACAGGGTAATTCAGTGTTATATCTGCTCTAAAATATATTGGCATCAGCCATCAAAAAATTCATATCTGTCGACCACCAGACGTTGACATCAGCCTTTGAAACTCTCTTATCTGTCAGTGCATAGAGCATCTAACCAGATCTGATTTTGGCATCTAATTTTCTCCATTCTGAATCTGAATGGTGCAATTGTTTTTGCTGAAGCCCATATTTACTTTCACAACTCCTGAGGCTGAGCCGTCAGTACGAGGTCAAAGCAAGTCAGTCTGATAGTTCAATTAGGGCCAGTTACCGTGGCAGGCGTGCTCAAACATTTCACCCCCTGCCCACATCGACCAGAGCGGTCTAGACCTGCCTCACAGCCGCTCTGAATGGAGATTAATTAGACATTGTCATCTTGCATGCTTTCTTTTCCATCACTAGTCTACCTAGCAATTGAACTCCACGCAGCCTGCGATGCTGGATTTTTGGACGGCGGTTCAACAAAGCGGGTTTACAAAGACACACAGGGGGTCTTTGCATGACTGTGTTTGTGTGTGTGTGTGTCCTGATCTATTTGTTGTTGGTTTTCGCATCATCAGCAGCAGTCAGATGAAATGCAGGGTGTGTATGGATGTTTCAGACCGTGTCTTGGTAACCAGCGTCCTGCTGTTAGTGAACTTGGAGAAGATGAAGACTAGTCTTATAGCTGATATAATAGATATTCGCCAATATAACCCATTTGCAGTGATTTTGTTCATGAAGCAACATCAATAATATCTGGTGTGGGAAAAACTTTGTTATAAGTTTGATTCAGTTGAATCAAATTGTCTGTTTCAATGAATCAAAGCATGGAATTTTTAAAATTGTAAAAGTTTTTAGTAAACAATATGTTGGCTCTTATTGTGATAGTGGTTCATGTGGCTCAGTGGGAGAGCATATCCTTATTAATTCTGTTCAAACAGTGAAAGACTAGCCTTGATTTGTTTCTATAACTTGATTTTTTTGTTCTTGCATCAAACGTTTTGAATCTTAATGATTACACTGACAAGGATGGCTCATCTAATTGAAAGTAATTGAAGCCATTTCAGAGTAAATACTTAAATAGTCAGTCAGTGTGACATGAGTTCTGTCTGAGAGGTTCTTCATGTCTTTCTCACACTGTCTCAAGTTCAAATCACTGATGTGTCACGTGTGGATGAATCCTGTGGCCCTGCTGTGTCTTTCTGTGCGTGAGTTTGAACTCTGATTGGCCTGCAGTCCATGCTGCACTCACTCGTCTGACTTCACCTTCATGTGTGTGTGTGTGTGTGTGTGTGTGTGTGGATGGATTAAAGCTCACAAAGGGCCGTAGATCCCTCAGACTGCAGAGGCAGGAAGAGCCGGCATTATTGGTGTGTGTGAGGTCATCTCAGAGAGCACCGATGGAGTAAACGCGTCTGCGGTCTGTTCTCCGAATCAGTTTATATTCTGAGAATATTTCTCAGGCTGTTTCTGTCAGTTTCATGCTTCTCCTTGTCCTCAAACGTCATCTAACATCTCGTGGAGGGTTTTTCTCACACATTCTTTCACTCTCCTGTCTGTCCTGTTGATTATCTTCAGTCGATGAAGAGCCTGATAGTAAAAGTAGTTCAGTGCTGTCTCCTGATAAGGCACCGAGTCATCAATCATTAGTGTGTGTGAGGCAGTGCTGTATTAATGTTTCTCAAATGTTCTGGAAGGGTTTGTTCTAAACCCCAACCTCAAGAATGAACATTCTGTATCAATCAATTGAGTGTTCTATTAGTCAAAGATATACAGCAGCACAATTGTTTTCAACATTGATAGTAAAAAGAAATGTAGAAATGAGCAACAACTCAGCTTATTAGAATCATTTCTGAAGTGTCATGTGACACTGAAAGGCTGCTGAAAATGTAAAGTTCCATCACTTGGATATTCAAACTGTTATTTTAAATTTTTGTAACATTTCACAGTATAATAAATAGTTTAAAGTATGTTTAAAAGTTTCACTTGTAATTTTTTTTAACTGTCAACAATTTTAAACTTAGGCTATATATTCAAGAATGCATTGATATGATGTTTTGAACAGCCAGTGATTATATCATTGTATTATTTGCATTTTGAATGGCCCTTTCTGCATGTTTTTAACCATTTAGCTCTAAAATTAGTAAAAAACTTTTGGTGTAAAGTCCTTATGATGAACGCATAACTTTTTGTTTTATAATTATTCACCTTGTAGTTACACCTTGAAGTCTTTCTCTCAGTTTTGACTAAACCATTGGCTCATTTTAGCCAACCATATAACTTAAAGCAGCAGAATTTGAAACACAAATGTTCAAAGAAGACACAAAAACATTGTGAATGAATATAAAATGAAGCTTCTTTGAGATTGTGTGTACTGGTGATTTCATGTGTGTTTTCTTTCTTTCAGAGGTCATATACGTTGATTGTGGAGGCTTTGGACTTCAATAATGACTCGAGCACTGGCAGTGAGTATCTCTCTCTCTCTCTCTCTCTCTCTCTCTCACACACACACACACACTCACTCTCTCTCTCTCTCTCTATTCTGTATCTTTGAAGAGAGCACAGTCAGAAAGTGATAATGAGAGAGAGCGTGTGTAAAGGCAGCATGCAACTTGTGTGTATTTCTGTGCGTGTGTGTTGTGGATGGTTGGCAAATACTTCCTGTCACTAAACCGCTGCCTGCACCTGCTTACATTCATCAGTCTTTTAAACACATTGTTACAAGCAGGAGACAAATTTACACGTGAAGCAGTGAGACACTTGGAAATTTGGTACATTAGTTTTGTGTAGAGTCAAGCATGTAAAATGTGTATAATCTTTTTTATTTTCTGATTCAGAGTTAAATGAGTGTGTGCCAAATGTGAACAGGAGTGCAAATATTGACTTGTACTTAACACCTACATGTCAAGTAGCCTTTAGCACGGCTCCAGCTTCTGTAGTGTAGCATTCATTAACACACACACACACACACACACACACACACACTGTAGTGAATGCTGTTTGACCAGGGTTTAAAGACTAAATAAAGCAGTAAATACATTCTTAGGCTGTGTTTTTAAACATTAATACTCACACTATATATTAATACTCACTGTATATATAATGTGTTGGTGCGTAATTAATGAACTGGGCGTAAAATCGACTGTAATTTTTCTCCCTAAATCAATTTGAAATATTTAAATGATATAGAATAATTTTTATTTTATTTTATATACATACGTACAATAAATAGTGTAAATATTAAGTTCATACATTTACAAAAGTAAAAAATATATTTATAGATATATAATTTGATATATTTATATATATTTTATATATTATATTTGTGAACTGTATACTAGAGGAAATGTATATTTCACATATATATACATGTGTGTGTGTGTGTGTTTTTGCATTTTGTTTTATATATTATATTTGTGTATGTATGCTAGCAAAAATCAAAAACACAACACTTTTGGCTCTTGCACTATGGTGTGATGTGTCCAGCGTCTCTCAGGTAAACAGTGAGGGAAGGTAACAGTGAGATCTCCTGTATTTCTGAAGGACAGGTGTGGGTCAAGACAGTTCTCTTAAACCACGAGCCACACACACTTCACACACTCGTCTCACAATTTACAGCCCTTCGGCCAAATACCTCACCGCTGTGCTGGATTCCTGCCTGAAGTGAAAAAATCACTACAATATTTCTCTGCCCAATAGTAAACAAAGACTATAGTACACTGCTCTTAAAGGGACAGTTCGCCCCTAAAAAGCTGTCATTGTTTTTTGTTTACATGTTCTTTGAAACACAAAATGAGATATTAAGCAGAATGTCTAAGCCGCTCTACACATCAAAAATCAAAAGGTGATGGTGATTTATGCTGTCAAGCTCCAAAAAGGATTTAAATTTAGATCTATTTGTCAAGCTAAGCTATCATATAGCTTCAGAAGACTGGGAATATAGAGTATGTTTACATTTACATGAAACATTTGTGATACTTTTAGTGTTTTTTTTGTCTATTTTGGTGGTATAATAGGCTAAAATAGGCATTCAGCCTAAAATCTCCTTTTGTGTTTCAGAAACATTTCATCTTTAAGCCATTACACAAATCCGCCTGTTGCGATCAGACTTTGTGTGTGCGTCAGGGTTTTGTAAGATGGAATAATTTCTCAGTCACGCTGTAAAGAGGTGTAATTAAACCACAGCTGCCCACTTAAGTGTCCATTTCTCTCTGTCTCTCACTCCTGTAGGCGTTAATGGACAAGTCATAGAGAAAGCGGTCCAGTCAGGCATGATCAACCCAAACCGTCAGTGGCACGTCTTGAAACACAACGGCCTCGTGGCTCACTTCCAGTACCAGATTCGGGTGACCTGCGACGAGCACTACTTCGGCTTCGGCTGCAATAAGTTCTGTCGGCCCAGAGATGACTTCTTCGGCCACTATAACTGCGATCACAACGGCAACAAGACCTGCTTGGAGGGATGGGCTGGCCCAGAATGCAACACTGGTAAGTGGCTGGGCATCTGTCAGATTTACAGTGCTACTGTGCATGAATTTATGGATTTGTTGCTATAGGTAAAATACTTCACGTTTCATATTTGAGGTCTGTTTCCATCGGGGACAGTGTTCACACTACTGTTTCAAAGGTAGAGATTTGTAAGATTGGTTTTTAAAAAGGTCTCTTATTATAAATAATGTCAGGAATTGAAAACAAATTCCAAACCTGAAATACTCCTGGAAATTACTTAGCATTTAGAAAAGTCATGTACATTCCTATAATGAAAATATTTTTCATAGTGTTTAAAAATCTATATATATATATTTAATTAATTATTTTTTTTAAATAAATGTTTAATCTGCAATAAAATGTTCTTTTTGACAATAAAAAAAAATCACAAAACGATGGAAAAGTCATGGAAATTCATTGTTTGATAAGTGTGGGAATGAGATTTAGGCTCGGTCAGACTGGACTCATACTGGCTCTGTATCATTGACCTCACAGGGATGTTATTATTTGAGATTATCACTATCACAACAAAGTTTTGTCTCTCACACACACACACAGACACACAGCATCCCGTCTGCCAGCTAGTGTTTGTTACTGTTTGATACGGTGTGGGTTTGCGACAGTATTAGGGTGGATTTTATCTTTGTAATAGTGTTTATTCCCTCATTCACTCTTGCATGAAGAAACACGAGTGGAGGGGAGGAGAAGTGACATCACTGGCTGAGGGTGTGATGATGTTGAGAGCCGCTGGAATGGCGTGATGAGAGAGAACTGCTGAGATCACACAGATGGAGCTGATAGCAGTAACCATGTCCCTCTTTCTCTCTTGTTTCTTTAGCCATCTGTAAGCAGGGCTGTAGCACTGAGCATGGCTCCTGTAAAGTGCCTGGAGATTGCAGGTAACACATCGTCTTTATTATACGGATCATGGATCTAATGACTCTTTTCCAAAATCAAGTGAGCTGACTTCTCCCTTCTAAGGTTGCATGCTAACTAAAATTCCTAGAGCCTCATCATAAGTAAACTCAAATGAAACCCCATTTTCACCGGCCTACTATTTGCACTGGCCTACTATTAAGTGACTGGTTTAAGTGACTACTAACTAGGGCTGCTAGGGATTTTTATTTTATTTTTTGGTTATAATTGCAAATGTAGTTTAAAATGTGATTATTATTTTTTTTTATCATTTTTTCCTACTGAGGTTTTCTGTGCATTTTTGTAGAGCTGCGAAATTTGGCCATTTTTTTTTTTTTTTTTGGCCTTTTTTTTTTAAATATATTTTAGTAACCCTAAATAATAATAATGATAATAATAAACTACACATTAATTCTTGTCTTGTTCTTTCTTTTTTAATTTTCAAATGTCAAGCTTTTTAATTTTGATAGTCTAATTTTAAGCATGTTGGTAAGCTAATGACAAAATACTGAAATAAGCAATAAAATACACAAAAGTTCAGTCATATAGTCTTTTAATTAGGGATTTTTATAAGATTGAACTATGTTTACTTCAGAATTTAATGAAATATGACTGTTTATATTCTACATTTTGTATATAATTTGTTTTCTGCAAAATGCAGTAAAAGATTGCCTTCTCTGTCATGTATTTTGGCCTAACGAAGTGCCTTAAAAAGCAGCATACTGTTGCTGTGTGCCCTCACTAGCAGCCTTTGCATTGTAAGTGCACACATTATGCCTAGTGTATCCTATCTAGGTAGCCAGCTCACTAGATCTTGCAACAGTGTCACATTATGTCAGTGATTTCATATTTCAAAAAAGTGCGTGTGGTAGAGTATATTCAGAGGCGATGTTCTGCCCTTCACAGGTGTCTGTACGGCTGGCAGGGCGAGTACTGTGACCAGTGTATCCCTCATCCCGGCTGTGTGCACGGATCATGCATCGAACCCTGGCAGTGCCTGTGTGACACCAACTGGGGAGGCCAGCTCTGTGACAAAGGTGTTCTATTCTATTCTATTCTATTCTATTCTATTCTATTCTATTCAGCTTCTTCAGCTTGAGTCTTCTGTTGAACTGTTTTCTCCTGTTTAGACTTGAACACCTGTGGCACACGCCAGCCCTGTCTGAATGGCGGCACCTGTAGCAACACAGGACCAGACAAATACCACTGCGCCTGTCCTGATGGCTACTCGGGACAGAACTGTGAGAGAGGTGGGACACACACTCACACACACACACACATACACACACACCTCACATGGCTGATGTCCACCGTAATGAATTACAAAAACCTGAGGATGCATCATGATTCCTCCATATTTATTACACTACTGTTACACCACAGATGAGTTTTTTAAATGTTTTTGGAATAGGTCTCTTATACTCACCAAGGTTGCATTTATTTGATCAAAAATGCAGTAAAAACAGGAATATTCCATATCAATTGAAGTACTGGAGGAAAACAATCATGGATAAAATTCAGATTGATTAGATTTTTCCAAAGAGGATAAAAAGTTGTTGGACAGATGTTTTCTTGAGTGTGCGGTTTGCATGTTTCGCTCGTGTTAGTTATCAGCGAGTCGTCGAATTAAGCCATGGATCATATTGCAGTTCATTCCGGCCAACTGGCGAGAAACTCAATTTTACCTACTCTCCAAAGCCAGTTTCTACTCACATTTGGCACTTGGCGAGAGCTCATTCTGGATCCTGCTTGTCCATATTTCTCTTTTTCAAAGTATCCTGGATTCTGTCATCTGTCTTTCTTTGAAAAGAAAAGATCAGAGAGCAAACATACTCTTACTAATCAAGCAGTCCGTGTCCTGGCCAGGCCTAAGAATGCAGTGTGCATTAAGTTGATTTTAGGCAGAATAATGCATCCGATCGTGCGCAGGCTCTATCACATATGTGTGTTGGAATAGATCTGTTGGTTGGGTTGTTTTGGCATGATGTTTCGTCTCCTGTCAGACACACTTCACCAGGACACAGTTACAGAGATATTACTATTTTCGTTTTGTTCTGGTTTGCTTCGATTTTTTGTTTATCCTTCTTCTTGTTATGTTTTATTGGAAATAAAAACTCATAGCCTCTTGCTACACTCGTCTGTTTTTGTTGGTGGTCTCTGAGAAAGGCCAAAGGGGCTTTCCCGTCCACTGACTGATCTGATAAACAGTGAAGAGAGGGAGGGACTGGGAGATTGAAAAGGGGAAAACCAACGTGGTCCTGCCTGACTGTCTGTGAACAATAAAAGACAATGTGATTTGATGCAACAAAACTCCTACTGATTATTTTCTTTCTTTGTTAGCATTCAGTTGACCCTTTGTTAAACTCTGCCTGCTTACCATTGCTTGGTCAGAGAAGCTTTACAGAATGTCCCATAATCTCTGAATTGGGGAAAAGGAGTTTTCAGTAAAGCTTTCCAGACACAGATGACTTCCATATAATTACAGAAAAAAAAAAAAAAAAAAAAAAAAAAAAAAAAAAAAAAAAAATATATATATATATATATATATATATATATATATATATATATATATATATAAATTATTATTATTATTATTATTTTTAATTATTTTATATAATTATTTTAATATTATTTATTTACTTTTAGAGTTTTTAATCAATATTTTGAATTAGCTATTATTTGTTTATTTTCCTTTTTTTTGTTTTAATTTTAGGTAAAGATTCAGTAATATATTTTAATCATTTTTATTAGTTTTGCAAATGTTATATATTTTTATATATTTAGGTTTTTATTTTAGTTTTAATTTTATTATTAAGTAAGCTTAACTTGCCAAGTCAAAATGTCTAATGTTTCACTGTAATGTTTTCATTTATTTTATTTTATTTTCAATGGTTTTCATTAACAATAACACTGCCTGACATGAAGAGGCTATTAAGTAAGTAACTGGTTAAATAAATAGATATGAAATTTTTATTTGATTTGTAATTATTTTATTATGTGAGTGAAAAAGAGACCGTGGAGTCATAAAATGACATGAAACGGTCCGAAGCATACAGTGCTGCTAGAACAGAAAGGGAGTTTGTCATGGTTTGGCAAATGTGTGGTCCATGTCTTTTATTTTGGGGTAAAATGTCTGTGTATTTTGTGCATTCCTGTGGAAAATGCTGTTCTGTCTCAGTTTTGTTTTGATTGTGTGTGAGCATACATTACAATCTCTCTCTCTCTGGCTCTCTGCAGCAGATAACGCCTGTCTGTCTGAGCCGTGTCTGAACGGAGGCAGTTGTGTGGAGTCCAGTCAGGGCTTCGAGTGTCAGTGTGCACCGGGATGGACCGGACCGTCCTGCAACATCAGTAAGCCATCTCTGCAATGCCTCAAACTGCTCAGATCTGCCTGAGTGTACATGAGTGTAAATTAAGAAAATATATTAATATCAGTTAGTATTAAGAAATGTAAGTATTAAATATAAACAACAAGTGTCATGATTATTAATAATAACAATTTATTATTATTATAATTACTTCATCAGAAAATGTTTTTTTATTGTTGATTTTATTTCTAAAGTTCTTGTCATATGATTTTTAAAATAGTTTTGAAAGAAGTCTCTTATGCTCAACATAGCTGCATTTATTTGAAAAAAAAATGCAGTAAAAATTATATATTTTGAAATGTTATTACCATATGAATATATTTTAAATTGTCATTTATTCTTGTTATGCAAAGCTGTATTTTCAGCATCATTCCTCCAGTTTTCAGAGTCACATGATCCTTCAGAAATCACTCTAATATAGTACTATAACCACTGATCTATATATATTATAGATCAGTGACTATAACCCAGAATATAAAAGCAAGTGCATGTCAACACATTAAAAACCAGTCTAAACACCTCAGCAATGGCACAGCGACACCATTTGAACCATGTAAAATACGCTTGTATCATTGCAGTGACTTTTGCGTAATCAAGGACCACTAGTTTCTTCAGAAAATGAGAAAATCAAGTTTTCTTACATAAACATTTGTTTCCCTTTTATTTGATTCTTAACTGAAACTGAACTCTGACCTTCAGAAGTCTCTTAAACTATGATGCAAACTTCCTCTGTGTCTCCTCCTCTTCCTCAGATGAAGACGACTGCAGTCCGAACCCGTGCAATCACAGCGGTGTGTGTTTGGATCTGGTGGACGGTTTTAAATGCATCTGTCCTGCGCAGTGGACCGGCAAGACCTGTCTCATTGGTGTGTGTGTGTGTGTGTGTGTCTTTCTTTGAGTCAGGGTGTGTTCGTTCTAAAATTCAGTTTACCGTGTTAACCGAATCAGCCTTGGAAGAATTTAAGTACCAGACCCCCATGAGACCCCCGCTGTGGATTCATAGTGGATCACGTTTACAGACCATTAACACACACGCACAAATTCTTCAGGGACGTTATTTAGACTGCGCTCATGCTGATTTCTTTTGTCATTTTTGGCTCAGATGCTAATGAGTGCGAGGAGAGCCCGTGCGTCAATGCCCACTCCTGCCGGAATCTGATTGGCGGATACTTTTGCGAGTGCCTCTCTGGTTGGACGGGCCAGAATTGCGACATCAGTAAGTATGTCACAGTTTCTAATGAAAGCAGTCAGAGATTGAATTCTTAGGAGCTCTCAACGAAGTTCCCATATTCAAATAAAACTCATATCAATATGTTTTCATATCATAGAGCAGTTTCAGGGAGTAATGAAGTGATCAGTGTTGGGTTGAATGCATTAAGATGTAACTAATTACTGAAACTTTGAAAAAGTCAATTAAGGGATTACTCTTCTGTGATCTAATTACAGTTATTTCTTATTTCTAACTGAAATAAAAAAAGTGCAAACACTTAGAATAATTTTTTTATGATGATTAATGATGATTAATGATTATTCATTATTATTCTGTCACTAAATAGAAATGTGAAAAATAGTAAAAATAAAAAACATAAAAGCTAATTACAAATATTAATAAATACTACAACAGTATATAAATCTTCCTAAATATCAAATTTATATTACTTTTACTTTTTAAATATTCCTTTTTTTTTTTTTTTACAAACAAATTTGTGAATTTAGAAGCATACGAGAAGTTGTCCATTATTTAATTCCTAAAAACTAGTGGTTTAGTGTGGGGCGAAACTCAACTTCAAAAAATAATTCACCTTTTCATCCGAGTCATCGAATAGTTTTCTTAAAAATCCTAGAATCCTAATAGAGTCTAGTATTCTCAGCCCTCTCTGTTTAACATGTTTCACCTTGTATAAATTTAAGGTTTTCTCACTAAATGCAGAAAATGCAAATAAGTGTGCAGAGTCTGGACCTGATATGGAGCCTAATGCTGCTTTCTTGGCATGATTTCTGAAATATGAACTGATATTTTGATTGATCACCTCCCTCAGATGTCAATGATTGCCATGGACAGTGTCTTAACGGAGGACTGTGTAAGGTAAGGCTACAAATGTTTTCCATCTCTTTTGGCAGATGTGAAAAAAAAAACCCAGACCCTGCTTTCTCCGTTTCTATCCCCTCTGTCCATTTCTGTTTAATTATAGCAGAAGCAGAGTCATGTTTTGGAGAGTGAACTTAAAGACAGAGTGAGTTTGTAAAACGATCGGATTACCAGAAGCATTCTTGTCTCTTATTCATTGTTTTTCCGCTCTCTTTGTATACTTTGCTCACTCTGGTTCAGCGCTTTAGTACAGCTGGAATACATTAGGACATTATCTGAGCCAGTTAGCTCCCAAAACCCTAATCAGTCCTGACAATACTGTGTTCGGTTTGATCAAATTTAATCTGTTGTAATGGACTGTAGGATATCAGTCGCTTATAATGCAAGAAAGTACAATATCCTCACTAGGGATGGGTGAGATTATGTTTGAATAAACCTCACAAAATGTTGTTAAAAGAAAAAACGATTTGTCAGTGGTCCTAGAAAATAAAATTCAAGATATCATCAATGGAAATATGTTGTACCATACACCGTTTTGCTGTTCAGGTAGATTTATTTTGTAGGTGCCTAGATATTTTTGCTCTAAAATGATACTTGCTGAATGATACTACTTAAGTAACTAATAGTTATTAAATGAAATTATTAATGAATCATTCATTAATAATATTAATACACTTAATTATTTTAAAGTATGGCAAGTAACAAAAATACATTATTATTATTGTACTGTATAACAATTAATGATTATTAAATTATTCAAAGGAAAATATAATTATAAAAGAAAAATACAAATCATTTTTAAATATATAGATGAAACCATAGTATTATAAATAACAATGTTATTATTATTACTATTATTGTTAAAAAATAATTTTACAAAAATGTTTTAAAGTTTATTTAGTAAAGTTTGCAATAAATAACAATATATTATAATTGTTTTTACTATTAACCATCTATAACAAATAAGAATTAAGAAAATAAATAATTATGCAAATTTAAGTAATTAAAAGAAAAATATAAATATAAAGATAAATGCTGAAAATTATTAAACAATGATTAAAAATTATTGTCAATATCATGATAATAATAATAATTAATAATAGCATATATTATTAATGTTTACAATAATTATTATTTATAATAATAATAATAACAATATTATTATTATTACTATTATTGTTACTTTTTTTACAATAAATTTTGTAAAGTTTATTTAGTAAAGTTTGCAGTAAATGTTATTTATTATCTTTCTCTGTATAAAATAATAATAATAGGTTTTTATTTTACAATATATTATTATTGTTATTACTATTAACTATGTATAACAAATAAGAATTAAGAAAATAAATAATTATTCAAATTTAAGTAATTAAAATAAAAATTATAATTATAATTATAAAGTAAAATGCAGAAAATTATTAAATAATTATTGTCAATATCGTAGTATTATGAATAATAATAACACTTATTATGACTGTTACTATTAAGGTTTACAATAATTATTATTTATTTATCTTAATAATAATAATACAACTTTTTATTTTACAATGTAGTCAGTTGATAATAATAATAATAATAATGGTATTATTATTTCATCCTGATTAGTGTTTTAATACTGTGTGAGTGTAGTGTTTTCCCGCCCTGTCCTAATGTGCCTCTCCCTCCGTCCGTCAGGATCTGGTCAATGGATATCGATGTGTGTGCGCAGCAGGCTTTGCAGGTGAACACTGTGAGCGGGACGTGGACGAGTGCGCTAGTCGCCCCTGTCTCAACGGAGGACGCTGTCAGGACGCGCTCAACCGATTCCAGTGTCTGTGTCCACCTGGTTTCTCAGGGGACACGTGTCAGCTGGACATAGACTACTGTGAGAGCGGCCCGTGTCAGAACGGGGCACAGTGCTTTAGCCTGGCCTCAGATTACTACTGCAAGTGTCCCGAAGACTACGAAGGCAAAAACTGCTCCCAGCTTAAAGACCACTGCCTCATCACACCATGTCAAGGTAGGTCACCCAGAGAATCCAGTATATATATCATTTATATTTTTATTAATAATATTCAAATTATTACAGGAGTGCTGAAGTCTCCAGCTTTATTGGCTGCTGATGGGCTCTCGTGTGCGGGGGGGAAAGATTATGTGTTCAGGCACATTCTGAGGTTTAATGGCTACTCGGAATAGAAGTTGAGTCTTTTTTAGTTAGCGCGGCTGTAGGACTATCCTCATCTCAAGGCCTCGGTGTGTTTGATGCCGTGCCATTGTGTACGCTGTAGCGTTAGTGATTGCTAACTCTAGTCTATTGGTCTCCTGGGCTGGTGCACTATGGTAACAGATAGGATACCGTTACACGATGCATATGCTAACCCGAAGTGAGCTTATACCGCGAGGGGAAAACCCACCGTTAATCAGACGACGTGACGACTTCGCTAACTCTTAGCATGCCGCTGTCTGCTTTCATCATAGCTGTCAGTGTGAAGGAGATATCCGGATGGAGGCAGGGTTCCCACGCTCAAGGAAACCCTGGGAATATTTTCACCTGTTATTGTTCAGGACTGTAAAAGTAAAAGTCATAAAAACTTTTTTTTTTTTTTTTTTTTTATGCTCATAAATATTTCAAATGGCTTTAAAAACAATGGAAAGTCATTGTTCAGACGACATTTTACTTTTCAAATTAATTGATATCCTTTTAAATATTTTTTTTTCTCTAAAAATACATATGGTGAAACTTTACTATTAACAATCATAAATGTATTTTTTTATATGTATAGCAAGAAATAATAACAATAACATTTTGTTCTACCGTCAAATATTATTATTATTATTTACTGCAAGAATTATTTAAACGAAAAATAAGAAAATGCTCAAATACTTATTTGAACTTAATTATTTTGAACTTAATTACTTAATAAATTATTAATGCTTATTATAACAAAAATATATTTATTAAATCAGATAAATCTTAATCAGATCAAGATTATTATATCAGATGTAATTTTTGTCACTATTAATAATATAAATTATATTATACTAATAATAACAGCATTATTATGATTAATGCTGTGGAGAGCCAGCTTCTTTGTGGTTTCTAGCTGGTTTAAATGGTTGCTAGTTATTGGACATGAGTTTGACCGAGTCTAGACTTTGATTTTGGTCAGAAGGACTCTTAATGACTCCTTTGGTTCCTCCAGTGATTGACAGCTGCACGGTTGCGGTGGCGTCTAACAGCACTCCGGGCGGCATGCGGCTCATCTCCTCTAACGTCTGTGGTCCTCACGGCCGCTGTCGAAGTCACGCCGGAGGACACTTCAGCTGCGAGTGTCAGGAGGGATTCACCGGCACCTACTGCCACGAGAGTAAGCCAGAGTCCCCCGTGTTAGATTCAACGCCTTCACTCAGAGTCTTTTTAACGTTGTACCTCTCACTCTTTACTCTCAGACATCAACGACTGTGAAAGTAGTCCCTGTCGTAACGGCGGTACTTGCATTGATAAAATCAACGCGTACCAGTGTATCTGTGCTGATGGGTGGGAGGGACACAACTGTGAGAGCAGTGAGTATCATTACAGCCTTTAATAGTCACTTCAAGTGGAGCTGATTTTCTATGGAAATGATTTCAGCAATGTCTCTGATTATATTTAGCAGTACATCATTGTTTGTTTCCAAAACAGACATTGACGACTGCAGCTTGAACCCCTGTCGGGATCGAGGAGTGTGTCGGGATCTGGTCAGTGACTTTTACTGCGAGTGTGAAAACGGCTGGAAGGGAAAGACCTGTCACTCACGTAAGCCCCGCCCTCCTCATTTGCATATTGTATCATTCATACAACCTTGAAACCCCCAAGATTTTTTTTTCAGTAACGTTTTTCTAGTAATGCTCTGCTGAAATATTTTCAATTGACTGGAAAAGGCATTGTTCAGATGACTTTTTGTCTTTAAAATGAATTCATCTTGTTTTAAGATTTTTATATTTTTGCGTTAAACCAGACTGTATAACAAAATACTTATTCAATTTTATTAATGATTAATTAACAATATTAATACTCATGGTTATTATTACTGTATAGCAAGCAAGAATGAATAATAATAATAATAATTATTATAATTATTTAATATTATTTAATGTATAGTAAACAAATAAGAATTAACAAAAATATTCATTATTATTTTGATTTAACTAACAAAATTCTATATGTAAAAAAAATACTAATAATAAAAAGGGATTTTGTCAACAAAACCACTGCAGTCAAGGAGATCCAATGATTAAGAAATAAACTAAATACATAAAAAAATCTAGCATGTTTTTTTTCCTCAAATAAGAATATTTGAATTAAATTAAATCTTTAAGAATGATATGTAATCTTTTTAATTTATATGAAAATCTAATATAAATACATAGTGATATTTATCCATATTTATCCATATGCCATATTTATCTTCATATATTTTCACTAAACCATCTTAATGCATGAAATAGCATAGAAAAATGTCCCTGAATATTCTGAACAGTGATGATACAAATGAATCATTAAATCAGTTTTGAATCAGTTCATTTAAAAACACAATTTGAGCTGATTCACGGAAACCAATCGGACTTTCTGGACTAGTTTAAATCAGACGCTGTTATCCTGCAGAATTAGAATAAATCGTTCAAGTATCAAGTAAAGGATTTGAATGTAATCCGTTTTTTCTGACACTTGATTTCTTCTGGTTTATAGGCGAGAGCCAATGCGACGAGGCTACTTGTAACAACGGGGGCACGTGTTCTGACGAAGGCGACTCATTTAAGTGCACGTGTGCTCCTGGATGGGGAGGAGCGACCTGTAACATAGGTGAGAAGAACAGCCTGACTGACTGTTTCGGTGAACTAGCCTCTAAATCCGCTTTTAAAGCTTTTCCCCTCTTCACTCTGCAGCAAAGAACAGCAGCTGCCTGCCGAACCCCTGCCAGAACGGAGCCACGTGTGTGGTGACCGGTGACGGCTTCACCTGCGTCTGCAAAGAAGGCTGGGAGGGGCTCACCTGCAGCCAGAGTACGGCAAAACTTCCTGTTCCACTTCCTTACTACTTCCTGTCTTGACTCCTGTCTACCTCCTGTTTCCAACTCTCACCTACTGCTGCTTAAGGTTCTCTTTCAAACTATATACTAATCGGATAGCACCTTAAATTCCTACACCACTAGCGTCATCATTATAGTTGTCTGTCTGGGATAGAAGAAAGTATATCAAGACACATGTCGTCTTTACCTTCAGATGCAGAACTCCAGGTTTTTGTAAATGAACCCAGAAATGGCTTACATAGTTCACAGATTATTAGCAAACGTAATAATTCAGGTGGGATTATGATCTGCCTTTTATGACTATGGTGAAATGATTGCGACTGATCTACTGGTTGATGTTGCATCGTGGATTTTAGGCAGTCGTGCATGTGAACATGCTGATTTCACTCTTCTGATGATTGTTTCTGTGTTTGAATACTGTTTAATGACAAAATTGTTTGATGTTTCATTTACAGATTCCAATGATTGCAACCCACAACCATGGTGAGCTTCATTTTAAGTCCATCATTTTGCTGTTGTGTAAAAATGCAATTAATTGTAATTTGTAACTAAAGCAAGGTCTTTTCTTTTATCTAACAATGTTATAATGTAACAAATAATACATAGTGATAATCAGCTATATTTACCTAGTATACTTTTAATAAACCATTTAATTGTATGAAATACTGTGCAAATTAAGCTTCAGATGAATAGTGAGATTATCTTCAAATCAGTAAATTATGTTGCTGCTTTCAAGCCACGAGGGATTTGTTTTTGTAAGCATTGATTGTAATTTAATTTATTTTCTGTATATTGTTAAGTATTGCAATACATTTTGCCAGATAAAAACGAATATGGTCTGTTTGAGTCACTCTCTGTGGGTGGACAATACATTATATGTAAAGCATTAATTAATCAAATAAATATTTTAATTAAATTAATATTTTCTCACAAATGTATATATAAATATATATATATATATATATATATATATATATATATATATATATATATATATATATATATATATACACACATACATACACACACACACACACACACAGGCTGCATTTATTTGATCAAAAATACAGAAAACAAACACTTATCTTGCTAAATGTTATTACAATATAAAATAATGGTTTCTATTTTAATATCCTTTAAAGTATACTTTATTTCTGTGATCAAAGCTGAATTTCCTCCAGCCATTACTCCAGTATAAAGTGTCACATGATCCTTAAGAAATCATTTTAATATGCTGATTTATTATTGGAATCTTCAATGTTGTGCTGCCAAATATTCTTTTGTAAACTGTAATACTTTTTTTCAGGAATTATTTTGTTAATAAAAAATAAAAAAGAACTGCATTTATTCAAAATATAAATCTTTAAAAAAAATAATAAAAGAAAAGAAAAGAAAGAATAGTGTATATGGTAGTGTATATTTTTAGAAAATATTTCTATTTTAAATAAATGCTCTTCTTTTTTATCTTTTTATTCATCAAAGAATCCTGAAAGTATCACGTTCCAAAAATAAACATTATGCAGCACAACAGTTTGCAAATCAGTACATTAGAGTGATTTCTGAAGGATCATGTGACACTGAAGACTGGAGGAAAATGCTGAAAATGTGGCTTGGCATTGCAGGAATAAATAGTTTTGTAAGCATCTTTTTATTTTTTGCATCACGACTTAAAAATCTTACTGTTTTTGTCATTGTATAAATGAAAGAAATTTGAAATAAATCAGATTTGCCAAAGATGTCCAAAATCATAGAAATTTCTGAGGGGGACTTTTGTGTCCTGGTGAACTTTGACCCCGTATCTCATCGCGTGTGTGATGTGTGTGCAGCTATAACAGCGGGACGTGTGTGGACGGTGATAACTGGTACCGCTGTGAGTGTGCCAGTGGATTCGCAGGGCCGGACTGTCGCATCAGTGAGTGATTCGTGCTTCATTCATCTTTTGTCAGGTTACAGCTAAATTAATCCATTCTAAAAAGTCACATTAGCACACAAGATGGTGATTTTAGAGGAATATTGTTCTTGTGTAAACATATATGTCTCATCCCGCAGACGTCAATGAGTGCCAGTCGTCTCCCTGTGCGTTCGGTTCCACGTGTGTCGATGAAATTAACGGCTACCGCTGCCTGTGTCCCCCCGGAAGAACCGGACCCAGATGTCAGGAAGGTATGTGCTCCACACTCCACTTTTCCAAACTCCTATTGTTGGTGCTTGCTGTTTAAAACATTAATATAATTAGTCATGCACTTATTGATCATACAGGATTCAGGAGTTGGTCAAATCCCTAAACTTCAGTATTAAATTATCAATTGTGCATTGATTAGGGGAACTTTCCTGTTCCCTAGAGAATGATAGACTTTTTTTCTTCTAGATTTAAAGGACATATTAAAATAGTTTTTAAATTTCACTATCTATTTTAATATTTATTATGGCCAATATAATATCTATTTTTTCATGATCTCAGATTAGGTTTTTAGGTGTTGCTACTAAAACCCTTATTTTATTAGATTTAAAGGATATATTATAGCAGCCTCTGTTGTGTTAATATTATAGAGTCATTTATTATTATTAGAAATATTTTTTCTAGATTTAAGGGAAAAATATATAATAGCCTTTATTGTTTTTTTACTGTAACTATTGTGTTAATATATATTTTTAATCATGACCAGAACCATAATTCAGTTTGAATTATTTTTAAATGATGCTTTGAATTTAATTTGAATTTAATAATTTTGAATAATTTGTAATTAAAAAAGAATTCGCTACATGACACGTTTTAGTCATTTTAATTCTGAAGCGATATATATCTTTGTATTTTACAGTGCACTAGATAATGTGATTAGCAAGATCTCTGTTTATTTGTTCTCAAAAACATGACAAATATCATTAACATCACAAACTGAAAGGACAAGTGATAAAAGTTTCAACATAACTGACCCATAACTATAACTCAGCTACATTTTTCATAATCTAAAATAGTCAAAAGTGGCCGTAAATTAAAGAATAAGACATGTAAATGTAGCATGTTTTTTTTTAAATGCCATGTTTTTTCTCTCAGTCTCTGGACGTCCGTGTTTGGCCGGAGGTCGGATTGCTGTAGATGGATCGAAGTGGGCTGAAGACTGTAACACCTGTTACTGTCACCGAGGGATTGTCAGCTGTACCAAGGTACGTCAGCGAGAGCCTGAGTGTTGTAGCTGGACAGAAGTTAATAGTGATGCATTATCGTTTCTGAATACGCTTCCTTCTCTTCCACAGCTGTGGTGTGGCCCTAAGCCTTGTCATATGCTTGGCTCGGGACGAGGCGACTGTCCTCTGGGTCAGCTGTGTGTGCCGGTGCGAGACGAGCAGTGTTTCGTGAAGCCCTGCTCCTCACAGGGTGAGTGCTGGTCTGCTCACCGGCCGGCCGTGAGGGCCCACTGTCACCCCGAGAGCGACTGCGCCAACATCACCTTCACCTTCAACAAGGACACCATGCCACAGGTGAGGCGGCTGGGACTGAGATTTAAAGTGTGCTGCTAGGGTTGGGTGATGAGGTTGCATATGTTGGATTAATGCACACATTTGTTGAGGTTTTCTGAAGTGTATATTTGCTTCGGCTCTAAGGGAGTGACGGTGGAGCAGGTGTGTCGTGAGCTGAGGCTGTATCTGTATGTGGCTAAGAATGTCTCCATCTCTATGAGCTGTGAAATCTCTTCTGTCACCAATAATGAGATCCATGTGGCCATCGTAAGTGACAGATTCATGCAGTTTTTCATTGGCTAGAAATAGCTTTTTGTGAGTGGTTTTAGTATCCTTATTGTATTAAAGAACTACTAGAAAAGTCATTAATTTGCATTGTCTGAAATGTTTATACATAATATATTTGTATACATTTTTTATATTATCTTTTTATTTACATGATGTGTCTTATTCTGTTGTATTTTATCTTCTTTTTTTTTTTGCAAGCTTCAGTTTCATAACATTTTAAATGAAATATTGTTTTCTAGCATGTTTTATTTTTATATGTGTTTTTTATTTACATGATATATTTCATTTATTTGTATTTTATTATATTTTTATTAATTAATTTTTTTTAAACCATGCATTTAATTCTGCTTTAATTGAATAATAGCTTACAGTCGGTATTTCAAAGGAAAAAATGTGCATGGTTTTTATTATATTATTTTATTATACATTATGTTGCGGTATTATATTCATTATTATTATTTTAACACCCCATGCATTTTGTTTGCTTTCATAAAAAAAATGTAATTTATGCATTTAGCAGACGCTTTTATCCAAAGCGACTTACAGTGCATTCAGGCTATCATGTGTTCCCTGGGAATCGAACCCACAACCTTGCGCAATGCTCTACCAATTGAGCTACAGGAACACTAATTTAATTTAATTTAATAACAGCAGCTTCAGTTGTAAAAAGAAACTATAGAAAGCTATTTAAGTCAGGATTATTTTTGCATTTTGCGTCGCATGTTAAAGCAAACACTGTGTTTTGTAGCATGCGACTGAGGATGGCATTCACGGCCGGGCTCCTGTTAAAGAGATCACAGACAGCCTCATTGATCTGGTGAGCAAGCACAGCGTGAACAGCTCCATCATCGGCTCCATCGCTGAGGTCCGTGTGCAGCGCAGACCAGCACTGAACTCCAACGGTGAGACACCACAGGAAGCCCCTAACCATAGTTCAAAATGATGGATGCTCTGATTGGAAATAAAGTACCATTTTATGCAATTTCAGAGCAAATATATAAATACTGAGATATACACTATCAATCAGAAGTTTGGAGCTAGTGAGGGGTTTCTTAATACTTTCATTCAGCAAGGATGCATTCAATTGATCAAAAGTGAAAATAAAGACATTTATTAACTTTCTATTCATCAAAGATTATATTGCCAGCTTGTTTTTATTAATCTTTTTGTTCTCCATTCAGTAGACTACTTGGTGCCACTGCTGGTGTCTATAGTGACTGCGATCTGGCTTTTGGCCCTGGCGTCTGTGTTCCTGTGGTGCGTGCGCCATCGACGCAAACACAGCTCCAGCCCCAGCGCCATCAACCCCACCACCCCCTACTCCACGGGGAACACAGACGACAACACAGTGAACAACGCCCGCGAGCAGCTCAACCACATCAAGAACCACATCGAGAAGAACGCGTCCAACGCCAGCCTGCCAGGAAAAGAGCTCCACTGCGACGACAAGAACAGCGTCAACGCCAAAATCAGGACGCATTTGTCCGAATCAGCCAGACTAGCGCAGGAGGACTCCAACAAGAGTCTGCAGAAGACATGCTTTCCACGCCAGTCGACTTACATGCTGGTGGACAGAGACGACAGGCTGAGCGCCAACGCCACGGACCTAAGAGATCCACGCTGGACTAATAAACGAGACAACAGGGTCCTGGAGTCACAGCACAGAGATCTGGACGCACAACACCGCTTGCACAAACTGGAGTATATCGTATAGCAGCCGATGATCGACATGTTAGCAATCATTGCACATGATGTCACAAGAGGTCAAACGAAAGAAGACATCTTTTGGACTTAGAACGCCTATTGTTGGCTGTCACGACAAGGCCGGACAGTTTTTGTTCAGACCTTGCCGTCGGACCACGGGCTGGTCCGGTTTTTTTAAGGCGTTAGTAGGGCCTGAAGATGTTAACCTGTGCTGAAGTTTTAGCCTAAAACACAGAACCAGATTTAGAATGGACTGTAATTGGCCAAAATCTGCTTATTGTGGGAATATCACGAAAACATGTCCAGGTCACATTTCATCCCAGAATTCATAGGCATTGTTCACATTGTGATGTCTTTTTGAATGACAATTAAAGGGGTATTCCACCCCGAAAAATGTCATTTATTCACCATCAAACTTGTATGAGTTTATCCTGACAAAAGAAGATATTCTGAAGTAACCAAACATTTGACTATAGCCATTGACTTCCATAGTATAAAAAATATATATATATATATATATATATATATATTATATAGAAGTCAACGGCTACCGTCAATTTTTTTGATTACTTCAGAATATATTCTTTTGTGTTCAACAGAAGAAAGTAAGTTGAACAACTTGAGGGTGAGTAAATTATGACAATTTCAATTTTGGGGTGAACTGTCCCTTTAAGCACTATACACACAAATTCTCATTACTTTACATGTTTTTTTTTTTTTTGTTTTTTCAAGATTGAAATACTGCATTTTTATACAGTACAAAAAAATGTATACTAGGATTTTTATGCAAATCAGCATAAATTACAAAAAGTACTTTACCACATAAATAAAATAGCTTGAATTACACATTTATTTGTATTGCATAAAACATTATGCAATTACAGTGGGGTGTGCTTAACCTTTATAGTGCTAAACAGTATAGTCCTAGAAATTTTTATTCGTTTCTTGTGACTTTAGGATGAAATTATATGTGGAGATATTTCGTGAGTTTCATCCAATTGCTGAACTGAATTGCATATTATGCAGATTGTGTTACATTTTTATAATGTAGAACTTAATGCACCAGAAATAGCTTGTGAATCAACACTGCTGTGTCATGTGTTCGAAGATTGTATTTAACTCCCATTTATTGGGTTTTTGACTGGATTTTATTTTCACACTCTCTTTTTTTTTTTTTTCGTCTACAGGCAGACAGGTCATGCTTAGAATTTACTGTCTGTATGAAGAAATTCACTGTCAGTTTGATGTTGTATAGATGACTTTGTACATATTTTCTAATGAATCATTTGTGTATATTTGATTTATTAACTTAATCGAGAGCCTATTGTTTGTTTTTATTTATATACATAGTTTAGGTTTGAGAACGTGACCGCTCGTGTCCAACCTTTGTATTTTTGGATGGAAAATATTGTCTTATTTCTGAGATGCCAAAATAATAGTTTATTTTTTGAATAATAGGGTGTTTGTTTAAATCCAGAATACAGTGTGCAATGTCTGTTTCAGAAAACCTGAGACGTAGGCTAGATGGTTTTCCATCTAGTTTTGATATATACATACTTTCTTTGTTCATATGTTAAAATCATTCCTAAAGATGTTTAGCAAATATTCTGCCATAGCGGTGTTAAATGGATTTGGCAGCCCAGGATATCAAACAACGCTTGTCTAGAGTTTTCTGGTAAACCACAGTATTCAGACGAACTTTAACCAAAACGTCTAAAGGGAATAAACAGTATTAGAAGTGCAATGCTTGTACAGTAATATGAAATATGAAGAACACAGAACCGAATGTGATGTGCAAGACAAATATTCAATCAAAATCATTTACAATACACTTGGACTGTTGGGCTTTTTTAGGTCCAGTCTTACGTTTTTCAATTCATTAGTTATTTTTTTCCTTGTGTCTGCCTATGAAATGTTCTATGGAAAAAAGAAACAAGACCATGAAAACACATCCTGGGGTTTGTCAAAACATTTATTTAGGTTTTAGTTAAATTTCATTCAACTGTTTACATTTGGAGTTCTGAAATCAAATAAAATTTCACTTGAATGTTTTGAATTTGTGCAATTCGATTTTTTTATTTGGTTTTTTTGTACAAAAAAAGTCATATTTATCAAATAATATCTATAATTCGAAGGAAACTCTGTGGTGTGAATACTAGTCCTAAGCTATCCATTATCCCATGACAAAGTCATAAAAAATACAATTTATTGTGTGAAATGGATAAATATTTGTCTTGTGTAGGATGAAACTTGCTTGCAAGCTAACAGTAGTGATGTCCGATTTGTGAGTGAGTCATTCTTTGAGTCATTTTGTTTAAATGAATCAGTTAAACAGGTTCACAAACTTGTTTAAAAGACTCATGTATAAATTTGAATAATTTTTCCTAATCCAGCAGTAATCACAGACTACTGTTTATGGAAATTTGACAAAAGTGTGGGAACTCTTCTTTGAAAATTCAAATGTTGATATGGAATTTCTATATGGAATTATAGGTTTAAGTGTATCAAATGCAGCTTGTGTAGCATATGATCTCCTGTCAAGTTCTAAGAGCATTGTAAATGTTTCCTTATTAATGCACGACTTAATGTAACCCTGATTTCTGATATGGTGGACACAGCCGTAACCGGCCCCAACAGGGTCCACATTGTGTGAGTCTAGACGTTCAGCTGAGCGCAGCGGGGTGGGCGACCATGTGAGAGAGGTTATGAAAGCCCTTCACACTGTCTCTCTCTGCAGTCGTGGGAAAGCTGAAGATGCACACCAAAATAGATGGCATGAGACGTGCTTGCCTAACGTGTTTGCAAAGGCATCGCACAAAGAATGTCTTCTTCTAGATCTCTACCTCCAATCAGCTTTTCTTCGAAAACCGTGCGGTGACCCTTTCTCAACAGGCCTGTTTCGCTAAAGCATTTAACATGTGCAAAACTGTTTTTCTGGAGCTGAAGTGATTGCCATGCACTGATCATTAATCATATCACTGAAATGACACAGAAAGTATCTGGAGACAGTGGCTTTCAGGACTAATTCAAGTAATTTTTACTGTCATGTATCAAGTCTCTAGTAGCCTACCATAGCTTTAAGGCTAAACGTATCATAATTTTAGTGTAATCCGTTAACTATGTTTAATATAAACATTGTAAGTTACTAATAACACTTTCATTTCCTTGGATATTTGAACAGCGAATAAATTACAAAAAGCGACCAATAATAATTTAACTTTCTAAGAACTATCTAGGAATGATCTCTGTTGGCAAGCCAGGAAAAATCTCTTACCGTAAACGGAACATTCCCATTTAGGGTAAGGGAAACGTTCCAGGGAACATACCGAGAATGTTTTGGGAACGTTCTATTTACTCTCAAAATGAACTAATTGACTTTAAAAAAGGATTCGTGAATTTTGCTAAACGAGATTCAAAGATCCGAGTCAGTAAAATGATCCGAACTTCCCTCATCTGAAAGCCTCTGATTGGCCATTGCATTCATTAGCTAACAGAATCGTTTGTGATTGGTTGTATTGCTCAACGAAAAGAAATATGGCGGAACATGAGTCGATCTAAATGTAATGCCGCAATTAATTTCATTTGCACTTTACTCATGACATTAACCTATTGTTTAGGAATGTACAACATCATTCCTAAATTTATGAATACACAGGAATAACTGTTAATCACTTTTAATAAAAAGGTGAAACAAAAAACAACAACATTCCATTTACCAGAAGGAGCTATTTAGAACTATTTCAAATATGAAAAGCCCTTGTGTAGCTTAATACAGACCAGATGTAGTAGGCTGCCTTCACGCCATGTCGTAATTACCATAATTCTGAGATAACAACATGTGAAGTTCTTTTTCTGGCTGAATTATGCACCTCTATCAAATTATCAACATCAAAGTGTTTATTTGTGCAGAACTCGTAATTACAACTCGACCACCTGACCGCCACCAGATTCATTTAGACCAGGGGTGTCAAACTCTTTCCTGGAGGGCCGGAGCCCAGCAGAGCTTAGATTCAACCCTATTTAAACATTCCTGATCCAACTAATCAAGTCCTTCAGTGATAAAAACAATAGATGATAAATCAATAGAATACTGTTCGAAAGTGTTTAGGCACTTTCTGGTAGTTTAACATCAGTGGAACATATTAATCAGTTTGAACTTGAGGAATAGTGACTGCATACATCCACTGAAAATCTTCTTGACGCCAGTTCCTTAAACCTTTTTTTGTAAGAATGGCTTAGTTCTGAAGTTAGTTCTGAGAAAAGCTCTAGCAGCACAAATAACACTTGGTTTGACATTTTGAATGCAATGGCATTCATTCATTCATGTGTAAATGTGGCATAAGCGTCCAAATGCTTTTTGGGGCCACTGTATCTTTTTTCATTTTGGTGGATGTACAGCAAGCAGAACAAATGCCTTTTGTGAATATCCCATATAGTTGCCTGTAGACGTAGAACACATTTGGACTATTAATCTGACTGACCCCTCGTCTCCTGGTTACAGGAAATGCTGACATCAGAACAGCAACTATGACTATTTCGCTGACTTCAAAGCCTGAGAAATAAGTTAGACTGAAGGAAAGTCTGAAACTTGACTTGGCCACCCTCTTCAGAGCTAATGGCTCCATAATGTTAAGAAATTTGTCACAGTAACTAGACTCAGTGTTCCCTTAAGAACAACACTGCGGCGTGTTCAAGTGAGTGAGTTCACTGAGGTGATGTAACATGAGCTTCCTAAAGGGGCTTTATCATCTTTTGTTCTCTGAAAACATTTTAGAATCCGATCCGTGTGTGTTTGTGCTGTAAGGAGAGTGATCCCAGAGCAGAAGGTTGGAAAGTACAAAGCATTCAATGCTAAGAGACCCTTGCACTCAAATTTAGCCACAAAAACATTAGCTCTGGTCCAAAACCCAGTGAGACGCCTACACAAGCAGTATTTAAAGATAGCATGGACACAATCCCAGTACAAAGACTGTTTTAAATGGTAGACATCAAAATAATGCCTTGTTCTGGCTGAATTGTAAGGCTTCCATGGGGAATGCAATCCCATAATGCATTGCATTCGGGTCAGTGGAAGCATCTTTAGAGATGGTGGAGAAAGCGGGAGAAATGTTGATTGTCAATAAAGTATATACCTAATGTATCAATAAAAATAGATTACATTTTGGTATATTTTGGTGGCTCTGTTAGCTTAGCAACATGCTAATGACGAACTCAACTGAAATCAGCTGTGAGTCAAGTTTCCAGAGCAGTTCATGTGATTAGTTCTTACTAGTTGTTGCTAAGTGTTCAAAAATTGTCACTTTTGAGATTCATGTCAGTTAGGATGCTGCCTTAGAAGGCAGATTACTAAATAGGCAGCAGACAACAAGGAATTAGGTTTTGGAACAGATCCATTGTAAAATTAGCATAGATTTCCGACCTTTAAAAGCCATATACAGTCACACACTGTCCTGAACACAGACCAAGGGTATCGCAGACACACACACACATTTTCAAGCACCCTGAGGAGACGGGAGCCCATTCCTGCAGAAACACTTTCCCAGTGAAACCACACCCTGAGAAGATGCATTTAGAGCCAATAATTAGTTCTGTACCATGACTCAGCCTGTGAATATGTTTGTGAGACGGCGAAGAGTGCATGGGAACTCGGAGATGATGATGTCAGTTTTCCTTTAGGACGAAGAATGTGCAAAAATAAAACGAGAGAAAGACGGGGGAAATAACAGCAGAAAGAGCAGCAGCCTCCCCTCAGGCTTAAGTCGGCAATACAGACTGAAGTTGCATTTATAAATAGTTTATTTACAGACTAACTGAATCAGATTCCCTCCAATTGTATAGTGATTTGCACACACACAAATGTTCTAAATGACTTAAAGTGCATTCAGGTTATAATTTTTATTTATTTTTTTACCAGTAGGTGTGTTCCCTGGGAATTGAAACCATAACCTTTTTCTCTGCTAACTCAAGGCACTACTACTGAGCCACAGGAACAATCTTACATTTGTTTCTGCATTTTGTCAGTAGTGAATATCCTGCTCAATGCAGAAATTGTTCAGGTCTGATTGTTATTACTGCTCATTTTACGTTTTGGTCAGACAGTCTCTTCCTGTCTAAGTGGATGTTTTTTGGCAGCATTAAGCTACATGAACCAGACTTTGTGTTGTTAGTCAAAAATTCCATCTAATGAAGTCAAAGAAACATGACACACACTTGCTTTCATGCTAATAGCATATGAGGTTAGTGAAAACATCCATTCATTATGGCGGAGAAAGTGAGAGTATCAATAAAAGACCCAATTTGTGTGTGTGTTGTTAGCTTAGCAACATGCTAAACATAAACACCTTATGCTTTTATGCTAATAGCATATGCTAATAATCAGTCTGAAAAATCAAGTCATAAAACCACACACACTCCCATGCACAGATCACACAGCACAAACCCAGTGACACACTCATGCTTCCTCTTTAGTTCCTTTAATCACTCTGAAACATGAGAGTGTTTAAGAGAGGTCATAAAAACAACATACTGAGAGAGAATATGGCCTTTATCAAGAATCACGTGCCTGTGTCATGCTTTTTAAGGTCTCTTTTATCTGAGCTGAAAACAAAAGCTGGATCTTTGGTTTCGGACGCAGGAAGTGTGTGATCAAACAGAGATGGCCGATGTATGATGGTCTAGATTTCAGGGCTTCACCGTTAGCGATTAGCTTATCTGGAGAGGCGTAATTGCTGTGTTATTCTTCAGAGTGATAACAGCCTGATTGTTTTCTCTGATGTTGTAGATGTTTCCCACAGTATAATTTCCTTGAAATGCCTTGACACATCAATTTCCTTGACACATCACAAGTGGCTCATTGGCAAAGAGGTTACAGTATGCGTTCTGTTTTGTGTAAATCCATTCAGCATATATCATAGCAAAAGTTAAACATAGACGACTTCACCACAAGATTTCTAGAATGGGAACATTTATTTATTTGCATAATAACGGAGGCATTGCTAGGGTTTTCTCAGTTGCTGTTATGTTATTGCCATATTGTTATTACATAGTGTTCCTGTAGCTCAATTGGTAGAGCGTTGCGCGCAAGGTTGGGGCTTTGATTCCCCGTGAACACATGATAGATAAAAATTGATAGCCTGAATGTACTACGTAAGTCGCTTTGGATAAAAGCATCAGCTAAATGCATAAATTTAATTTAATATTGTCCTTGGTTGTTGTGAGGCTCTTCTGGGTTGTTGCTAGGCTAGTCAAAAGATTGCTAGCATGTTCTTGTTGAATGCTAGGTGTCTCTCCCTAAAAATCGTACAGTTTTGATTAAATGTACTTCTATATTGTTGGGTACATCCGAGTTATGAATTATCTAAAAAGAAAAAATGTATGGTGAGACTTGCTTCTATGTATTGGTTGTAGATTAGATGGAGGCAGATCTGAATGCAAGCCTGAGGTAAAAAAAAAAAAACACAAACAAAAAAAGGGACAGGGTTTAGGTAGAAAAAATGATCGGATAAATCCAACATGCATTGACAGAGCGAATTTAGACACTTGGCAAAACACAGCCAGTCAAATTGCTAAACAAAATTAACCCAAATGTAACCCAATTGTGTTTTTTCTGTGGTTTTCCCTCCATCAAATACTTTTTCCAGGTGGAGGAACTAAACTGGACTGAAAAACTACCCACAACAACATAAAGGAGCCCAATTTTGCAGGAAAACTTGGCAAAAATAGTGCCTATTTAAAATGGGGTCACTTGAACCATGTAATGTAAATGCATACTGTGATATGGAGGGGGGGGGGGGGGGGGTCCAGTAAACAAACATTTAAAACCCAAGAAAGAGCTACTTTTGTCGGACCTGTATTTTTAGGGTTTTGGTACTGATCCTGTTTTATATGGAGTATATGGTGCTGAGAGTCCAGCTCTCTCTGTGAACTGAAAGCATCACTGGGCTGTTTGTGTGTATTTGATCTCACCCTACAGCGCAAACTGTTGATTAACCACATGCTATTGCAGTGAATGAGGAATGTGGGTCAGGCACAAGAGAAAGCAGCAAGCAGTCTGACCCGTTCAGACCCTCTGAAGATCAAAAACAATGTGGCCAAATGTCAAGATTCACAGATGTACTATCAAGCACATACACGTCGTGTTTTTAGCACTCAAACATGCACGTCCAGCCCCAGATCTCCACACCTGTGACCATTTCTGTAGTATTTGTGATGCAGAATAGTTTGTTATTTTAATGCAAATGCAAAAATGAGGTGAAATTCAGTTCCCAGAATAGTTCTCAGTCATGTTTGACTGACTATGATTCATTTGTTCCCATCAAATGATTATACCTCCACCTGTGACGACATCCTCAGTGCATCCTCTCTTACATCACATACCAGAAGCTCCTGGGAAAAGAAGGTGTGTCCAGCAAACACACACACTCTCCTTACATGATTCAGATGCATCTGCACTTACAGCTAAAACTATTGGGCGTGTCGGAGCTGAGATACAGTTGAAACAGGTTACAAGCCAGAACATTTCAAAATGGATTCAAATCCTGTGTGTGTGTGTGTGTGTGTTTCCTAGTTTGAATACAGGTGAAGGTATATTATGCACATTGCATCTTAAAAATTCCTGAAAGTCAGACGGAGCAGGGAAAAGAGTGGGTGAGGGAGGGGAAAGGTTTTACAGTAATTGGTGTAAGTGGTTGCTGTCATCAGGGAAATTGCCCCACAGCAGCTTCAAGTAATAATGGAGAAGCTGCAGTACCAGGTGTTACACTCACAACACACCTTGCCAACACACAAACACACAATCACACACTTGATTTCTCCATGGGGATATATAGCTGGAGGCTGCTGTGCTTCAAAAATAGTAGTCAATATAAAAATGGGGTATAGTAATAATATTGTAACATCACTGACTAAACACACATTCAAACACACGTGTATTTGCACAGACAAGATTGGACTTTGAATATAGTCATGTGACAAGCTGATGACGGTAGTCTTGTGTAGTGGAAAAAAATCTGGCCACCAAAAATTGCTCACTTAGAAACAAAGAGACTATTTGAGTAAGAAGTAAAGCATCAAACCACAGTTTGCTTTATTTTTATGTGACGTATAATTTCATGATACCACAATAAAAATCTCATTATTTCACATTTGTATGTCATAATCATTATTTAACAAAGCATGATTTGTGTTTCTTGTGTGGCAGAAATAGGTTTCCTAAGTTTGTGTTAACGCCTGGAAGTATTATATGTATTGAAGTATTTTGAAATTGAAAAAACTGGATTGGTTTTTCAATAGCAGGTGTAAACATGACCTCTGTGTCTGCACATGCCCAGAGAGAACCGCTGCTGATTGGTGGTTTAGAATGGGATGGGGACGTGAGGGTTGGGGGTGGTACAGGCGTGTCACTGTAATACAAATGAGTTTCCCACACTGACTACATGTGTATATGTGTGATAGATGACTGAGCCCTGAGCTTCAAACAATTAGCAAGTTTAAATTGTTATTGCCCTCTGTCATTCCCTCAAACCTGCCTGCCATTTCTCTTTCTCTGTCTCCTCATGGCATGGGAAGACTGGAAACTCAGAGAGTCACCTTAATACCAGGAATGACTATGACACATTTTTTCTGTTTGAAAAAAATGACTTTGTAGTGAACTATTACAACTGTCCATTTCTGTGAATCTGAGACAGACACTCCCTCTCGTTTATCTTTATTTAGCGTCTTAAAGTAATCTAGTAGGTATAGTTGTCTTCTTAACACACACATACACACACACTGTGGGGGAGCCATGGCACACTCTTGGTGGGATTACTGGTGGAGTTGCTGTGTGTGTGAAGTCAAATTCTCATGGGAACTGCAGAGACGCTGGCCTGTTTTAACAAATACAGTGTGTTTACCACACAGGCTAATTAGAGAGAAAGCCTGGTGTCGAAACGAGTGGTAATGCTGTATTGTGAAGGATGTTTCAGTCCCAGTTCACACACAAAGCTCAGAGGATTGCATTTATAGAAGCATTAAAGGAAAAGTTCATCCAGAAATGCAAATTCTAAAATTATTTTCTCACCCTCATGTCGTTTTTAATCGCGGTACACAAAAGTTGAATTTGTGAAAGATCTTTAGTGCCAAACAACAACAGAACCAAGAATTAATATTTTTTTCCAAAAGTTGTCCATCAGATGTCGTTGTATGGAAAAGAGCTGATTGAGCCTGATTTCCATCAATCAGAGAATGTTGGTGAACATTCTAAACAAATGTTCTTCCAGTAACATTAAATGAACGTTCATTCAAAGTTATGGTCTTTAATAATGTGGTTGAAACTTTAGCACAAAACTAATGTATACAGAATTCATGGAACCTTTTTTTTCCCCTCAACTCATTTGGAAATTTGTCTAACATTTTCTGAATGGTACTACTTGTTTCAGAACCTTCAGAGGACATTCAAAAGTAACATTTGCATAATATTTTTTATATGAGACATTTGAATGTTCCCTTACCCTGATAAAACATTTACTTCACAGAGATATCTATTTGACATCTGCAATTACATCTGCAAGACGTATTTTTGGATTGTTTGCTCATCTGCAATATGTCTAAATGTAAAACTGCCGTCTTTGTTTGTACGCAGCAGATGCTTTCCAGATTAAGTGATCTTCAACAGACATCTTGCAAACATACATGAGCTATACAAGGTTTTCAAAACCAAGAAGAAAAAAAATAGAACATAAAAAACTGCACATTTTGAGAACATTAAGAAATAAAGTATTCATAACTTAAAGTATATGTTCGCAAGCATTTCTTAGAACATATTTTTTGTTAGCTGATGATGTTCCTGGCCTATATTTGCGATCAGTTGAGTAATTCCCTAAGTCACGCCAGTAATTCGGAACAGTGTGAAATTATCTTGCTTTTAATGCTGGAGTATTAAATCCTCCAAAAGCTCCACACCCTGTCATTAGTGTCTTTAAACAGATAAGACCCAGATACTGCACATTCCGGGAACTATAAAAGATAGTAACAAATATAATACAAATACTAACACAGTAACAGGTTACTGAAATCCTCTTCTTCTTCCATGTCAGGTAGGCCTATACAGACTGTCACCTTTTATAAATGTTTTTGCAACATAATGCAGTAGAGCAAAATGCAGCTACACCTTGTTACACAGGAATGAAACCGAGAGATTTTATTGTAAACAGTCAACCAGTGGTGTTCTTGGATAGTTTTGTATCAAATCAACAGTTTTGGCTTTGAGTAACTTAAAACTAGGCTAATTCATAGTTCATGCAACAACCTGAAACACATGAAAGCCCCACTATACAGTGTATAGGCCTAGGCTATTGCATAGCATGCCAAGCAGTGCACCAGTATTTCCTTTTAGAATCTCTTCCACACTTCTGAGCATCAGCTTTGATGTTTCACATGAATTAAGCTATACTTTAGTGAATAGCTCTCTCTGCTGGTTCAGGTGTGACAATGTTTTTTCCCCCAAATAAAAATCTGCCTATTTGATAGATTTTCTGTTGGGAAAAGGATATCACGACGAATTGTTTTTAATACTTATTTTATACCCGTTTAGTACGCCTCTTCAAATAACACACAGGCATTATCACCTACAATGAATCCAAGCAGCATTAACTGAAAAAGAATACATTTACATATTTGTAAATAAATCAAGCCTCCAATTAATATGTTAATAATACAGGTGGCTTTACAAATATATTATCTTATTATTTCCTGAGGAAACGTTAGCTTTTTACAAATAGTGTGATACAACATAGACTGTAAAACATACAACCCCCAATATGTGACACAAAAACAATTTCCTACAATTAATAATACAATTTAACAACTAAACCAGCATTTTAATGGCTACACCGAATTTAAATATTTTAATTTCAAGGGGGAATTTAAATTTTCATTGTTTTTTTAATCAGGACATTTAGCGGCTACCTACGTCACCACCGTCAGGACCCCAAAATGGTGTCAGCGTGTGTAGAAACAAAACCCTGAAGGTGAGTGAGTTATTCTAGAAATAGTTATTTAACATTTTATCACCTAACAGATATTTAATTTGTCAACCCGTCTATTTCCTTCTAAATCTGTCAAAATTATAAGCGACAGTGTTATACGATATTATTACCGCGTCTAAAATATATGAGTAGTATACAGGTGCTGGTCATATAATTGGAATATAATCAAAAAGTTGATTTATTTCACTAATTCCACTCAAAAACTGAAGCTTGTATATTATATTCATTCATTACACACAGACTGATATATTTCAAATGTTTATTTCTTTTAATTTTGATGATAATACCTGACAACTAAGGAAAATCCCAAATTCAGTATCTCAGCAAATTAGAATATTACTTAAGACCAATACAAAGAAAGGATTTGTAGACATCTTGGCCAGATGAAAAATATGAACATGAAAAGTATGAGCATGTACAGCACTCAATTTAGTTGGAGCTCCTTTTGCCTGAATTACTGCAGCAATGCGGCATGGCATGGAGTGGATCAGTCTGTGGCACTGCTCAGGTGTTATGAGAGCCCAGGTTGCTCTGATAGTGGCCTTCAGCTCTTCTGCATTGTTGGGTCTGGCAATCAGCCAGCAATCAGCCAATTTTCATCTTCCGCTTCACAATACCCCATAGATACAGGCGCGTATAGCCGTGACAGGTCGAGTGACAGGTCTCAGTGGCAGCTGCCACTGCCACGCAAAGATTTTATCCCTACTGGGGAGATGTTATATGTGGTTAAGTTCAGGCGAGTTTGCCTGAGTTTGACTGTGTGCAGGTGCCAAGTCCTGTTGGAAAATGAAATCTGCATCTCCATGAAGTTGGTCAGCAGCAGGAAGCATGAAGTGCTCTAAAACTTCCTGGTATACGGCTGCGTTGACCTTGGACCTCAGAAAACACAGTGGACAAACACCATCTGCAACAGCAGATGACATGGCACCGCAAACCATCACTGACTGTGGAAACTTTACACTGGACCTCAAGCAATGTGGATTGTGTGCCGCTCCTCTCCGGGACCCTGATTTCCAAAGGAAATGCTAATTTACTTTCACCAGAGCACGTAACTTTGGACTACTCAGCAGCAGTCCAGTCCTTTTTGAAGTGAGACACTTCTGACGCTGTCTGTTGTTCAAGAGTGGCTTGACACAAGGAATGTGAAGCTGAAACCCATGTCTTGCATACGTCTGTGTGTAGTGGTTCTTGAAGCACTGACTCCAGCTGCAGTCCACTCTTTGTGAATCTCCCCCAAATTTTTGAATGGATTTTGTTTCACAATCCTCTCCAGGGTGCAGTTATCTCTATTGCTTGTACACTTTTTTTTGTACCGTATCTTTTCCTTCCCTTCACCTCTCTATTAATGTGCTTGGACACAAAGCTCTGTGAACAGCCAGCCTCTTTTGCGATGACCTTTTGTGTCTTGCCTTCCTTGCGCAAAGTCGTCTTTTGGACAACTGTCAAGTCAGCAGTCTTCCCCATGATTGTGTAGCCTACAGAACTGAGAGACCATTTAAAGGCTTTGCAGGTGTTTTGAGTTAATTAACTGATTTGAGTGTGGCACCAGGTGTCTTCAATATTGAACCTTTTCACAATATTCTAATTTTCTGAGATACTGAATTTGGGATTTTCCTTAGTTGTCAATTATAATCAGCAAAATTAAAAGAAAATAAACATTTGAAATATATCAGTCTGTGTGTAATGAATGAATATAATATAAAATTTTCACTTTTTGAATGGAATTAGTGAAATCAACTTTTTGATGATATTTTAATTATATGACCATTACCTATAATTCACACATAGGAGAGGAGAGAGCAGGGCAAATTATCCCCTTACTCCACTGGCCTGGCACCAGTTTATTTGTGTTTTTCATGTCTTTCAGTTTCTGTAGACATGAGTAAGCTCCGGAGCTTTTGGCAGAACTATAAAGTGCTGATTGTTATGGGCTCTGGCCTCGGGTTGGTTCATTGGGGTTGGTACTCGATCAAATCCAATCCACTACTGAAGAAGAGCAGGGAGGAGTATATCCCAGAGCCGGGCATCGTGTCCTACATCGCTCCGTCCCCAGAGCCTCTGCCTCCTCTGCCCCAGAAGAGCAGCAAGAGACAGGCCCAAGACCAGAAGTGACTGCTGCTCCGCGAGGTGGGAAGAGTCTCCTGTCTCCTGCTACAGGGACAGCTTGTCCAAAAATGAAAACTCTGTCATCATTTACTCACCCTGAGGGTCGTGGTCACTTCAGCCTTGAACTCTGATTTGTCATTGTAATGCTAGGTGCTTCAAAGTGTTTGTTTTCCATGTGAATAAGAAAGTCAGACTAAATGTGTGAGTAAATGATGACAGAAATGATTTGAACTGCCACTTAGATAAGTGTGTGTGTGTGTGTGTGTGTGTGTGTGTGTGTGTGAGATCTGTCCTTGAGCTCTGTTATCAGTCACTCGGGTCATATTTTCTCATTGTGTAAACAGAAATATGAATGAACATGCCGTTCTTTTCTTAGTTGAATGTGTGTGCGTTTAATATTATCTGTAAAGATAACAGGAACGTTTCTTGATAACGTCATATTTTGTCAAAGATTTCCATTCAGATTTAATTATTTTGTTGTTTTTATTCATTTTTATTTCAGTTTGAGCTATTTTAGTACAAGTAGTACAAGAAGAAATATTGCATTTGCAACCAGCCGGTGTAAAATGTTTAAAAAAGATTTTCATGGATGATTTCAGTTAGCTATTATTTTACCTAAATTTACACAAATGTCGTTAAACTACGATAACCCTGTATCCAAAGCATTTTAAAACAAAATTTTAAATTCACTTCAGAACTGAACGGTGACAGTTTCTATTTTATACATGGCTGCTAACATTTTTACAGGTCACCACAAAAAAGATAAATATACTTTTGTTATGTATTATGTTAAATATATTACATATACTTATGGAAATATGTATATATAATAAAATATTCAAATATATTTTATATATGTAAATATTCAAATATAATAGATGTTTAAAATGTGTTTGTTTATTTATATATATATATATATATATATATATATATATATATATATATATATATATATATATATATATATAGTTTTGTCTTTGTATTGCTTTAATTCTCTGCAGAGAATGATCTGGTTTACACACAGCTTCTGAGTCTGTGTGCAAAGAGATAACACAGACTCACAGTCCACTTTTTATAGTATGTAAAAGATACATTGAAGGACAGGTTAGGACCTCTGAGCCAATCATGTTGCTCAGTGCACATCACCCCATAACACATGCACATCTCATCATAGATGTCTGGTTGCTCTCAAAAACTGTCCGTCCCTGCTACACAGTTTCCCCTCAAATGTTGTTATTCAACCTAAAGCAGTTGTGTGCACTAGTTACATAAAATAACTAGGGGTGCTCCGATCACGATCGGCCGATCGTTATGCGCATCTCGTCAGTAAAGCCGGTTTTCTAATCAGCGGTTAATTCCATCAGGTGCGTGATTTCACATAGAGTAGCTGTTAATACACAGAGCCGTTGTTAATAGAGAAGATGCGCAAATCACGTTAATTTTCAGCGTTTTTTGACGCATCTTCTCAGTTAACAACGGCTCTGTGTAGTAACAGCTGCTCTATGTGAAATCACGCACCTGATGGAATTAACCGCTGATTAGAAAACCGGCTTTACTGACGAGATGCGCATTAACGATCGGCCGATCGTGATCGGAGCACCCCTAAAAATAACTCAATGTCCCTATGGACTATATATACCACCTTATTCATTGTATGTAAAAAAAAAGATACTTAAATGAGATTAATGCAATCAATGCCAAATTAACAAAACTAAAAATTTCCATAAGTTATAATTACAAAGAATATTATATGCCATATTTCAATCAGTAAATCATTTTAAAACCGGTATAATCCAGGAAAAATGTTCTGTTACCTATACCTATATCTTAAAACTATATTTGCATACACCAAAAATTAGCAAATATAATGGGTTTTACTTTTATCAAGCTATAATAATAATAAAATTTGTACAGTTGTTTAACTCCTGAGTCTTTAGCATGTTTGGTTTAAGGATGTGTTTTCTTCAGCTTTTCCAGTCTATGAAATGCTTCTCGACAACCCTCTATAAGTATCGTTCACCTCACCACAATGTTCCCATTAGTCATTAATTGTCATTCAAACATCAGCAGCTGTTGGTGAAGTTGTGCTGACATCAGCTTTATGCACATAACTGAAGATCACAACACTTTGATCAGCTGCTGATGTGTCAGTTGATCTGCTCTTTCCTTCCTAACATTCTCATTGGGTTTTTGCAGGTGCTCCTCTTCTGAAGACGTTAGTGTGCGGTGAGGACAGAGAAGATGAGGAACCAGAGCTGGCTGAGGAAGAACTGGTTTTGGGTTGCTGGTGGTGCATTTGCTGCTATTCATTTTGGCACGTGGCTCCTGCAGAAAACGATGAAGAGTTCGGTGCAGACTGAACGGCAGCTCAAACGCAGGGAGGAGTAAAAGCAAACCATTTATGCATTTGAGAGATTATGGGGTTGTGTGTGGTTTATTACAGTTAATATAAGTGCTTTGTTGTCTGTCTAGTGACAAATTAAAAATACACACTTTGCTTCCGATGTACACATATGAGACAATGTTATATATGGATATCATTTGAAAGTAATTATTATTTTTTCACAAATTCAGAAAGTGAATGCGTTGCGAAGACATTCTGAGCATGTAATGAGGCCAAAACATACAAAAACTCTTTGACATACACTCGACCACTTCTAATCCTTTGAAGTCTTTCATGACAAAATGGGAATATGTATACTGTATAAATGAACATTCTCCACTCTGTACAGATGTAAACATAGGATTTTAATGGTGTATTTAAAAATAATAAATACAAAATAACAGGAATGTTCCCCTTGGGTGTGAGACTTAAAGTAAGAACATCAGCACTTGCGGTATCTTAATTCGCGCTAGTTTTTCCTCTTGAAAATGTCTAACTTTGTTATAGCAGGAAAGGGATCACAGCCTTTCTTGATTTAGGGTAATCTTTAAATTTCTCCAAGTAATACCTGTGAAGAAAACAAGGCATTTACTTCCAGGTTTGCATGACGCTTTATAAAAACATAAACCCTTTATTATAATCCATAACATAACTTTGTGTACCAGATGCTGGATTCCTTACTTGAAATAAAATTAACATTAAATAAAATATCAATTGCCATTAAAAACTAATGCTTTTGTGCCCTATTGAAAAAGAAAAACATTTCAATAAAACTTTTTATCAGTATTTCATGGTTCTCAATCAGTTATGTTTATACTTAAAAATACAGTAATCTAAAGCAGGTGTCTTTAGAAGGCTGCATTTTGGAACAGCCCTCACTAGATTTAGGAGCAGGGTTTGTGTCAGTACCTGTGATGGTGGTAGGCTCGAGGCCCAATGGAGCAGATAGTGAATATAGCAAAGGAGAAAGCAGGAAAGGACCAGCTGGCCACAGCGTATCCACACCATTCAACGATCTCGCCAAAGAAGTTAGCACCAGAGACCAGCTCAAACATCCCTCCTGAAGAGAACACAATGAGAATATTTAGTGCAGAGCTGAGTTCAGGAATAAGGAGATTCAGTCTCACTCACATCAATCTATTTGAGAATGTCTGGGTCGTATTTTATCTCCAAATTCAAAATAATATTTTGAGAAAAATGAATTCTTTTTTTATTAATATTATTTAAATATGATTAATGTTTATATTAATTTATTACAATTATATATTTATATTTGTAAATGGATATGTTTTAATTCATTTTATTATTGTAATATATACACACAGTACAGTAAATATATAGATTTAATAAAAAAAGTAAAATTTATTATATGTAGTCATATATTTAAGACAAACATTTTTAAATTAAAAAATATTTTCATAATTAAATTTCTTACTTTTTCCCACAATTATTTGACCGAAGATCATATGTGGTCATATATTTATAACTTTATACAATTTTTCTTGCTTTTCCCCCTCATAATTATCCATAAATCCATTTGACTGAATAATATAACGACACAATTGACCTTGTCATAATTAAATACTGACCTCTAGGGATTTTATAGCTGACATCTCCTGGTTTCCTCAGGTTTCGTAAAATATAGTCGCTGTGGATGTTGATGGCCATTCCAGTGAAAAACATCAACAAACCTGGAAGAACAATTTATTTCCACTTGAGTGTTTTAACACCAACATTATGATTCAAATGAATATGTAGTTCTCTCAGAAATATCTAATTTAGCAGCATGTAGAGTACCAGTAATGAAGCGCGTGTCTCTGTGCCAGTCGCTGTGGTAGTGAGCGCAGTGGAGCACCTGGTGACCCTGCAGAAAACCATTCACAGAGCAGAAGATCACCGCATACACCACAATGTGCAGAGGAGACGGCCTGCCTTTAGTCAGCAAGGAATACACAAAAGTCCTGCAGGAATAGCAAAGAGTGTGGGGAAACGGAGACATCAGATATGCTTTCTGTTTTATATTGTCGTCTTGTTTGTGCTTGTTTTTTCCTCCTTTTGTCACTGGACCATGGGAGAACAATAAGGCCAGTTCACTCAAAGAGGCGTCTTGATATCTGTGTTGTATCAGGAGCCAGAATAAAAGATCCAGATAAATGAATGCATGCTTCCCACAATTTGATAGTCCAATGCACAAGATAGGATAGGATGTGCACAAGACAGGTTTTACCGTTTTCTAACTTGTGTCTCAAACACAGCTTGCAGAAGGTGTTTCGTATGGAAGCATATGGGTAGCATTATTCAATTTGGGATGTAATATGCAAAATGACAATGCAATATTTAAAATGGCAATGCATTTCTGTATTTACATTTACATTTTCCAATACATTTGTGCAACGTTTGGTGCAAAATGAAAATGAAAATTAAATTACATAATTTTCATTTGCCATTTCCTACACCAGTTTTAATATGTAAAATGAATATTAATTTTAACGCTTTATAAGTTGCAAAATTAAAATGAAAATGTATTACAGAAATGATTAGATATGTCTAACATGTTAAAGCAAAAACTGTGGCAAAATGATCATTTAAATGCTATTTTTCTTAATTGCATTAACACTCACAGTCAAGACACTTACGATTGCATTTTCATTCGGTGTCCCGCAATGAATGTAGCAAAACTCAATGTGCACATTGAAAATGCATTCCGAGCCGATCACGTGTCCCCGCCCTCGCGCCACGTCAATCATTGTGTGAACAAGGCGGGGCTTACAGAAGGTCAGAGACTCAAGTCTCAAGAAGAGGATTCAATCAAGTGAGACAACATGGACAAGACAGTTGGTCCGTGTATGTTTTGATCATTTCGGTTTATGGCTTCAATATTTCATTCGGACATGTGGGCGGAGCTGAAACGCTGCTTTCATCTGATTGGTCGAATCGGATCGGTTTTCATCTGACAGCCTTCAGCTGAAATGTCTGAAACTACACTCACTGTTAATTAGCATAATATTTGAATCAGATGTAGCTGGGCACATAATTCGTGCTGCTGAGACCTGCAAATTATTTCTAGGTTGTAGTATTGTATGAATATTGTCCCACTGATAAAAACAGTGCAAATAGTTATTTCCCTTTGGATAACAGTAAAGTGGAAATAAATATAGTTAAATTTATGAAATAAAATTAAATAGGATTTTTTGGGAAGGTAAGTCTGGCCAGTTATACAAGCAACACGAGTCTGACGAGTCTAAAGATATGAGCTGAATTGGGTGAAACATTAAAGTTCTAGTTTGTGTCAATTACTCTCATAATAAATAATAATAATAATGTTAACTGTATTTTTCGGTATAAGTTGCATCAGTCCAAAAATACGTCATGACGAGGAAAAAAACATATATAAGTCGCACTGGACTATATGTCACATTTATTCAAGACCAAGAGAAAACATTACCGTCTACAGCCGCGAGAGGGCGCTCTGGGGTAGGCTACAGGAGCACTGAGCAGCATGGAGCTAATTTTACTATTTTTATTTAGAAATGTAACTATATTCATTTTTACAATTATTTATTAATGTCTCTCTCACACACACACACACAAACATACCTAGTGCCTTATGACTTAAAAGATGAGAGTGGTAAATGTTACAGACATGGAACTGTTCAGTCTATTATTGATTTTAATTTCCACTTCACTGTTATCCAAAGGGACAGAACTATTTGCACTGTATTTATCAGTGGGACAATATTCATACAATACTACAACCTAGAAATAATTTGCAGGTCTCAGCAGCACGAATTATGTGCCCAGCTACATCTGATTCAAATATTATGCTAATTAACAGTGAGCGTAGTTTCAGACATTTCAGTGCTTCACTCGCACTGACTCTTATTTTGCCTGAAAGAATGACAAGACCGAGCTGAAGGCTGTCAGATGAAAACCGATCCGATTCGACCAATCAGATGAAAGCAGCGTTTCAGCTCCGCCCACATGTCCGAATGAAATATTGAAGCCATAAACCGAAATGATCAAAACATACACGGACCAACTGTCTTGTCCATGTTGTCTCACTTGATTGAATCCTCTTCTTGAGACTTGAGTCTCTGACCTTCTGTAAGCCCCGCCTTGTTCACACAATGATTGACGTGGCGCGAGGGCGGGGACACGTGATCGGCTCGGAATGCATTTTCAATGTGCACATTGAGTTTTGCTACATTCATTGCGGGACACCGAATGAAAATGCAATCGTAAGTGTCTTGACTGTGAGTGTTAATGCAATTAAGAAAAATAGCATTTAAATGATCATTTTGCCACAGTTTTTGCTTTAACATGTTAGACATATCTAATCATTTCTGTAATACATTTTCATTTTAATTTTGCAACTTATAAAGCGTTAAAATTAATATTCATTTTACATATTAAAACTGGTGTAGGAAATGGCAAATGAAAATTATGTAATTTAATTTTCATTTTCATTTTGCACCAAAAGTTGCACAAATGTATTGGAAAATGTAAATGTAAATACAGAAATGCATTGCCATTTTAAATATTGCATTGTCATTTTGCATATTACATCCCAAATTGAATAATGCTACCCATATGCTTCCATAGTTTCGTGTATTCAGAGTTGTTCACAGTGTTAAAGAGATGGATTCTCATGCTAAACATGGCCAAAGTTTAAAAAAATAATAATTTAGAAGAATGACTGAGAATTTCTGTGCCAAAAAATTTTACTTCTGGGTCGGTACAAGTTTCGGCTGTTTTTTTTAAAATATATATATATTTTTTTATCGTGGATCTAATGACGTAGACGAGAACGGAACTCCTTATATGAGCATTTCTCCCGGAAAAGCGCGCCCGCTCACACCAGAGGAGAGCGAGACCGCGCACATTAACTCTGCGTAGGATTTGTTCGAGAAGAATGCCTCCAAGTGTAGCAAGTGCATTTGTGTGTTCTGGTCATTTGAGTGACGAATGTTTTATAAACAAGGCCCAAGTCGACACTGTATTTGCACATCGTTTGCTATTAAAACATGGAGCCGTCCCAGTGCTAAAAAACCCATTCATGTAAGTACAATTGCATTAGATTTCTGTATTTTGTTGGAAATCAGCACATAAGTAAATATATCTTAGTGGAAATGACACAAAACATCAGTATTATAGCTCCGCTTATGCCTCCAGGAGCTCGGAAAGAATCGGATAGTTGTATTTTTCTTTAATAAATGATAAAACTAAAGACTTTTTGGATATAAGAAGGATACAGCACTACTCTATAGGTACTCAAGATTAACATGAGATGTTATGTACCCTTTAAATAACTATTCATGTGTTTTTTTTTATTTTATTAACACCAGTTTTTAGTGCTTTTCAGTGTTTGTTAAAGGTAGGCCTCAAAGATTGTAGTACTTGGGTAGGTTGTTATATTAATAAAACTTTATATGTTAATGAAATATACATTTTTGTTTTAATTTTTTACTGTACATTTAAGCTTAGCCGGTAAAACCAAAAATGTAACGTACTGGCAACCACAGCTGCTGTTTTCTTTGTGTCTATATGGGAGGATGTTTATTTCGAATCTCATGAGTAATGAAATGACTGTATTCTGTTTTACGCTGTATCAGCTGAGATTTAACAGATTATTTGATAAGCGTGATGGAACATGGTGGTTGCATTTCCGATTTCCAGATAGGTGGCTAAAAATAAAACTGTCTTGCAAGTAACGTTCACTCTTCAGCCATTTTCAGAATCAAAGTCACTTTAAATTGCCAAATACTGTATGTGTATATACTGTATGTATATGTACAAGGAATTTGTCTTGGCAAATTGGTTCTTGACAAAGACAAAAGAAAAAACAAGAATAAATAATAGAACATTGAGATAAGCTTTTTTAAAGAAGACAAGTAAAAGCTTTACAAGAAGAGCAGAGAGAGAAAAAAATTCAGGAAGATAAAAATATAAAATACGAAATAAACATGAACATTAACTCTACATTTGTGCAGGTTACGGTATGTGAAGTGGGGGAATTTAAATGTTCTTGGTAATGCTGTTTTCTATGTTGGCAATTAGCATGCAAGCACAGTCCTGTGTAATTAAATCTGACCAATCATAATGCCAAATTTGTCATATTGTCCGACAAACAAACCAGATCAGAGAATAGATTAACGACGGTGGATCTGAACTTTAAAAATGGTGTAAATTCATTGACCTCACATCCTCACAGCTGTTGTTACACATCTGTTACACATTTTTTCCTTCCTGTTCTTTCCACTGGAGTGAGTTGCACCATAACTGAAAAGACGCTCTGCCTGTAATCCATTATCTAGAAACCTGGCTATTGACCTTTTCAGACCAGTTTGAGAATTTGTACTTTAGACATCCAAAGTACATTTGTGCAGGTCGTCATGACTTTATGCCGCTTTGTCAGATTATAAAGACTGAGGCAGTATATTTCAAATACAGTCACTGCTGGAGATGGAAAGTCCTAACTCAAGTGTGAAAGCAGACCACAAACCATAAACAAACAGCTATTTTCAAATACTTAACTGTTATAATGATCTGCTCAACAGTTTTCGGTGAGAGGTGTCAGCCTTGAAAAAGAAAAGGGTTCATTTTCTCTTTAGGCTAATATATATATATTAAAACTGAACTATATACTTTGATTTTTTAATTTAGTTTTAAGATTTTGACCTTTTATACTTGTGTAATTTTCAGTACATTTTACAACTTGTTACAGATAAGCTAGTGAGTCTACTTTTTGCACCATTGACTTTCCTATTGCAAAACTCAAAACCACACACGCAACAAAAAAACGAAACTATGCTGTTTAGTATGTTAATCTGATAATTATTCAGAACATTCTTAGCAAAGTTCCTTACCAGTATGAATTAAGTCTTGTTCTTGTTTTGCTGCTGTTGGCATTAATGCACTAGTCTATGTGTGAAATATGAACATCATTACCTCTGAAAGTAGTGGAAGCAAAAGATCCAGAACAGTAAATGTCTTCCTATCCCCGGCAAACTTTCTGTTGTCAAAAACAGCAGGACAGGAATTAGGAATGAAGGAAGTTCCTGAATGAACCATGCTGTCTTGGCTGGGACCATTATCCCGGGGGATTTTGTGTCCACATAACGTCCATATGGCGTGTGTGTTGTCATTTGCCGCAGGAAGTAAAGCACTCCACCAACCAAAAATGTCCAGTTACAATAGTGAATAGTGTTTTCCTGGCAAAGCATCGCTGCTTCTGTTTGCTTCTCAATGCACTGCAGATTTACTATCTCACTATTGTGTACTTATAATGAAATGGAATCCAGCCCTTGGGTTCACTTGGGTTCCTCCCACCAGATTCTATTGGCTACAATTGTGCATGACATGTGATATCCATTCTATTGAATGAGAGCGAATAAACATCTGAAGTCAGTTAGTGCCTCTAGTCAAAGAAACAATGGAAACTTGTGAAACGAGGTTTGAATGCTCAAACATGCTTGAATTCTCAGTCTGAAGATATGTTTGAAGATCAGAGCTGATGCTGGGTGTTGGGCAAGATTTTCTAGATGGTTGATACATGACAAACTATTTGCAGACATTCTTTCTGAATTTATTCAGAACCAGATGGGTATTTAGTTAATCCCTTTTTTTAGAAGCTAATCATAGTGACTAGTTAAAACATTGTTTAAATCATAATATTTAAAATAAATAAATAATATTTAAAATACCTTTTTTAAACTCTCAGACCATATAATGGTACAATGAATAGTTAAAATACTACCAGTACTAAGATTTATTAATAAGCAATGGTAATTTAAGATTATAAAGTACAAATTTATGGTAAGATTATTAGCAGGATCTTAAAAAAATAATAATATGTGTGTGCGTGCGGACTGTGTATGTTTATTATGTATGTATATAGATGAACAAACATACGTATATTTATTTTACAGGCACATATTTATAATAATTTATATTAAATATATACAAACCCAATTCCAAAAAAGTTGGGACACTGTACAAATTGTGAATAAAAACAGAATGCAATGATGTGGAAGTTTCAAATTTCAATATTTTATTCAGAATACAACATAGATGACATATCAAATGTTTAAACTGAGAAAATAAGGGAAAATAAGTTGATTTTAAATTTCATGGCATCAACACATCTCACAAAAATTGGGACAAGGCCATGTTTATCACTGTGTGCATCCCCTCTTCTTTTTTAACAGTCTGCAAACGTCTGGGGACTGAGGAGACAAGTTGCTCAGGTTTAGGAATAGGAATGTTGTGCCATTCTTGTCTAATACAGGCTTCTAGTTGGTCTTCTTTGTCGCATCTCCCTCTTTATGGTGTGCCAAATGTTTTTTATGGCTGAAAGATCTGGGCCCGTATTCATAAAGATTCTAAGAATCCTCTCAGGAAACTCTTAAATTAGCTTAAAAACGTTTACAGCGATTCGGGACCGATCTGAGAGGAACTTTGAGTAACGAAAAGACAAAAACTTTCATCTTAGTGAGGAGGCGGGGTTGACCCCGTTGCTATGTATGACACAATCCTTTGAAGACTGTGATTGGTTGGTTGTCCAAGAAGGAAAAAAAGAGTGATTTTAAGTATAAGGTCTATTCTAATTCTCACTTTGAATTTACATGCGTAATTTTTCCTATTTGACCGTTCTATCTCTCTCTCTCTCTCTCTCACACACACACACACACACACACACACACACACAAACACACATTATATGTGTGTATCTAAATCCTTTTTTTTTTTTTTTTTACCATGCTTGTGATTTCCTATAAGGTATTTGATTGGCTTAGACTGATAAAAATGGTTCCACTCTTTCCAATTACAGTGATTGCTGTCCTATTTAAGTGGCGGTTTGAATGTTGGTTTTAATGTATCAAACATGGAATCAAAATCAAGAAGGGCGAGAAAGCCCAATTGGACCGAGGAACAGTGTTTACTGTTAGCCCAGTTAGTGGACGAACACAAGGCCATTCTTAAAGGAAAATTCGGGCCGGGTGTCACAGCACGGGACAAGAAGCAGACAAGAGAGCCTATAGCACAAACTGTTAACGGTTCATTCCCCCTGCTTATGCGCACCTATAAGCCTGCTATATTCATAAATGCAGTTTTTTGAGCCTGCAAGGTGGGAATGTCCAGTGGAATCGAAATGAACTGCGAACAATAAGATGTTCTGAAAGTTTGTGTGATCACTTTGCTTACAGAAGGTTGTGACAGACCCAAATCATCACTATTTCATTGTTACATTTTCCCAGTTGCCAAATGTAGTGTAGTGATGTAGTGATTAATTTATATATTAAATTACAAATTATTATATAATCTATAGCGTCTTATTAACTCACTGTCATCCATTGTCTGCAACACATTTCTTCTGCCTCTTCGTCTCTCTGACATTTTCTCCTCTGCTAAAGAAACTCTTAAGCCTCTTAAAAGTCCTCATCTGTGCTCCTAACAAATTTGACCTTAAAGGGGGGGTGAAATGCTATTTCATGCATACTGAGTTTTATACACGGTTAAAGAGTTGGATTCCCATGCTAAACATGGACAAAGTTTCAAACATTAAGTTGTACGTTTGAAGGAGTATTTTTGTTCCCAAAATACTCCTTCCGGTTTGTCACAAGTTTCGGAAAGTTTTTTTCGAGTATGGCTCTGTGTGACGTTAGATGGAGCGGAATTTCCTTATATGGGTCCTGAGGGCACGTCTGTCGGAAGAGCGCACGCTCCCGTATAGCAGAGCACTGAGAGCACAGACATTCACTGATCAGAGCGAGAGCGTCGCAAAATGTCACAAAAGAAGTCTGTTTTTGGTTTCCAGGGCAAGACAACCCTGCACAGATTACCAAAAAAAAAAAAAACAGCATTAAGGGACCAGTGGATGGAGTTTATTTTTACAGAGCATCAACGGAGTTGTGCAAGTGTTTGTGTTTGTTCCCTGCATTTCAAAGATGCTTGTTTTACAAACAAGGCCCAGTTTGACGACGGATTTGCGTATCGTTAATTTCTTAAGGATAATGCAGTCCCAACGAAAAAGGGTCACGATCGTGTGTTGGAACCGCAGGCGGTGAGTAAAACTGCTTCAAATATCTCTGCCTCCTTGTTAGTGCGTCCCCTCCCATGCCGGAGACCCGGGTTCGAGCCCCGCTGCTCTCGTTCATTTTCAGCCTCTGGATCTGATTCTGGATCATAAATAAACGGCTGAATCTGACTGTTAGCCATGGTTTGTTTGGGATGATGTTTTTTCCCTCACGGTAATGTCACAGCTTCCAAACGCTCTCAATGCAAAAGCCTACTGGCGCTCGTGATTCTTTAGCTCCGCCCACACGTCACGCCTCCAGCCGGTCGTGTTTTTCCGGGAAAAATCGGTAAAGACTATCTTTCTCTTATGAATATAATAAAACTAAAGACTTTTTGAAGTTATGAAGGATGCAGTACTACTCTATAGGTACTCAAGATTAACAGGATATTGAGTGAAAACGAGCATTTCACCCCCCCTTTAAGACCTCTTTTAAGGGTTAAGATGCTTTCCGAATTACTTTTTTTCTTTACTAGGATTTTTTCTTTAATTTTAAGAGTAAACGCCCACATTTCTAAGAATTTTCTTAGAATTTTGTCACTAGGAGCTACTTTTTGCATTAAGATTCTTTATGAATATGGGCCCTGGACTGCAGGCTGGCCATTTCCCGGATCCTTCTTCTACTCAGCCACGATGTTGTAATTGATGCAGTATGTGGTCTGGCATGAAAATGTAAGGTCTTCCCTGAAAGAGACGACGTCTGGATGGGAACATATGTTGTTCTAGAACTTGCCTTTCCAGATGTGTAAGCTGCCCACGCCACATGCACTCATGCAACCCCACACCATCAGAGATCCAGGTTTCTGAACTGAGCGCTGATAACAACTTGGGTTGTCCTTGTCCTCTTTAGTCCGGATGACATGGCATCCCAGCCTTTCAAAAAGAACTTCAAATTTTGATTCGTCTGACCACAGAACAGTTTTACACTTTGCCACAGTCCAAGTTAAATGTGTCTTGGCCCAGAGAAAATGCCTGCGCTTCTGGATCATGTTTAGATATGGCTTCATTTTTGACCTGTAGAGTTTTAGTTGGCAACAGCAAATCCTCTGCCCATCTTGACTTCTGAGAGACACCGACACTCTGAGAGGCTCTTTTTATACACAATCATGTTGCCAATTGACCTAATAAATTGCAAATTGGTCCTCCAGCTGTTTCTTATAGGTAACATCTAACTTTTCCGGTCTCTTACTGCTACCTGTCCCAATTTTTTGGGAATGTGTAGCTCTCATGAAATCCAAAATGAGCCAATATTTGGCATGGCATTTCAAAATGTCTCACTTTCAACATTTGACATGTTATCTATATTCTATTGTGAATAAAATATAAGTTTATAAGATTTGTATATTATTACAATTTGTACAGTGTCCCAAATTTTTGGGAATCGGGTTTGTATGTAAATATATTATATATATAAAAATTCCCCATTTATACATGTAAGTGTGTGTATTTATATATAAAATACACACACATATGTAAACAAAAACCTTTGCGATTAATTGTTTGACAGCACTACTTTAAATATACTCCCCAAAAACTTATCAAAACCTATAATTTCTGTTATTTTGTAAAGAATGGGGGAAGACATTAGGGAGTTTATTTCAAAAAGAAAAATTGGAAGAAATAAACAAAAGAGAATTTGACATATTTTGCTTGAGAATTAACTCTTTTGCATACGATATAAAGAAGAACATATTCAATTGATAAATGATCAGGGTTCTCTTAATAAACATCTATTTAAAAGTATTTATTTATGTTGGGCTGAAAGTGAAAGAATATATTCTTAATACATTGTGCTTTTATTATTATTATTTTAATTCAATGCAATAATAAATTGTGATTGACTGACGTGGAATGTCAAGTATAGGTCTCTGCAGGAAAATAATGGGAGTTACCAGATCAGGGTGTTTTTACACCATGATACCTGATTGGCTGACGTCATAATGGTGTTAGGTTTAGGGGTGGGGTTGGGTAAGGGGGATCATTTTGATTGCATGATTTAAGCTGCGTTTCCACCGCAGGAACTTTACCCAGGAACTAGGGACTTTGGGCCAGTACTCGGTGTGTTTCCACCGCAGGAACCAGGAACTAAATTAAGTTCCAGGAAAAAAAATGCCCTGCTGGCCAGTGGGGGAGGGTTTCATATTAAAATGATCAAAATTACTCAACGTCTGCAAGATTCGTTGGGTGATTCAGATTTCTCTTGGCAAAGCGGTTAGAAGACTTACAGGTTGCTCACGTGATCTCTACGTCATCAAGCTCAGTTTGAGTCGATCCCGATGAAGTGCGTGCTTCTAATTGACTTCACTTGTCTCTGTTGAATCCAATGGGGAGGCTGTGCCCATTTCTTTTACTGTCTATGCTGCTGGCGAGGTAGTACTTTTTCAAAGTTCCGGAACTTTCGGGGACGGGACTTGGGCGCTAAACATCCTGATTGGTTGAGTTCACGCAGCATTGGTTGAGTTCAACCACCATTTATTCGGATCATTTTCAAAATATTACTGTTATTGTGCAGGGGGGCAGGGTTTCATATTTTATTGAAGCAGCCCTGGGCGCCACCATTGGCTAGCGGACCCCCACCTGCTGTTAGCATTCCATTGACTCCCATTCATTTTGGCATCACTTTGACAGCAAATAACTTTACTTCTGAAGCGTTTAAAGACTCCATTTGTCCATTAATTATTTCTAAAGAAACACGAAAATGTATAAAAGGTTCCATTACCCTGTATCTCATGTTATGGTCCCGTAGAAGCAGTTTTTGTAAAAATAGGCTAACGATTGCGTCATAACCTGCTACTCTCTGTTGAACAGTAGGGAAATTACCATATGGACAGGATGAGAAGCTCGCAGGCAATCTTTTACAGTCTATGAGGCAATCGTGGGGACGTGGAGGCATAAAGTCAAGGGAGATATAATCAGAATTAGGGCTGGGTAATAAGGAGCAAAAAATATATCTCAATATATTTTGCTATATCTCGATATCTTTACTGGAAAAGTAACCCCCCAAAAACTACTGTAAAAACAAATATGCCAAATATTACATGTTTAGGGACTTATGAAATGTTTTATTTTTTTCTTCACCATATGTTTTATTGTTATCTAATTCTGTGTTTAAGCAAGTGTAATTATTTAAATGCATTAAAAAAACTTAATTTGTTACATTTTTTTCTTAAAATAGCCTTATGTGAAATGTTTTTCCTCTCTGAAATTCTGTGTATTCACATTTTTCTGGTTATCAAATGAAAGTATAAAACATTCATTTAATTTATCTTTTAATTATTGAAAATTAAGCAAACTTTATTTTTTTGCTAACTACTGTAAATTCATTGTCATGACTGGATTCTGTTCTTCACTCCGCATCACAGAAATCATAATGAATTAACCTTGAATTATAAATGGTACATAGCTGTACCTGAACGGGATGATGATGTTCTGAATAGGTAAGTTAAACATATTCAACGCGTTTCCTCGTTTTGCAGCTGCTTTCCAACCACAGTTTTTGATGTGTCTGTGTCTTCCTTCAAGGACAAAAAAGCATTTGTCTTTTCTATACAAAAAGTATTCCCATACAAGTGCCAATTTTAACTAAAATTTTGACATGGGATAGAGATAAGAAATAGCGGGCTCTGTCTCCGATGTTGTCTTCGCTGTACGTTTGGGTGGAGCAAGAGAACAGTTAGGGGCCTATCACATTTGCGTATTTTGTGTGCTCAAGTCCGTTATATTTCAAATGTAGGCGCGCGATATGCGCACTCATAAAGGTAGCGACGCGGTGACGCGCTCGTTTTTTCCAGGCGCGTCCACAACGCATCTAGTTAAAAAACATCTCAACTTTTAGGAATGCCGCAAGTGCACCGCAGGTAATGTGGCTTCCTCACATTTTCCATAACAACGTTGAAAGCTCAGCCAAGATGAAGGCACAGCTGATCCTAGCTGAATATGGATTGGCATTTTTAAATTAATTTAGTAGCAGAGCTACTGCAAGCAATTTTGAGTGCTGTAAATTCATTTATCCATTGCTGGAATATCTGCGTCTTCATGGAGAGAGCGGGTCATGGTTTCTTAGCAATGGCAGACGCAAGTGCCCGAAGGCTTTGGGAAAAAAATCCGAAAGCGACCTGCCTAGCGTTTTCCATGCATTTTTATGCATGATATGTGAACGGCCCCTTAGGTGGAAAGTTGTTGCCTAGACGCAGGTGAGATTCTGTGTCTTTTATTTTCTCTCAATATCGTAAATAAGCAAATGTACATGGTATGATAACCGTACATGTTTATATCACGGTATATCGTTACAACCCTAGAATGTAGTTGTTTAAAACTCAAATCTGTGGTTTATTTACAAAAGACAGCGCCTATTTAAAAATGTGTTTCGCCGATTTCGGAGACGTGAGCTCCACATTATCAGCGGGAGCTCAGTCCTCATGTATCCGCCGACAGCAGCCTCACTTCGGATAGACCTTCTGATATGTGCCGCTGGCTCTGATGTCTCTTTAGTGGTTAAACCAGAGCCTGTCTACGGAGAGCCCTCCCACTCCCTATTAAGTCCTGTTGTACTGAATTTTGGTTGCAGTTACACCAGAGTTCCACTGGGGGCAATCGCGATGAGTGCAAAATTAATGGGAGTCTATGGGGCTAGACCAGGGGTGCCCAACCCTGTTCCTGGCGATCGACTATCCTGCAAAGTTTGGCTCCAACCCTAATCAAACACTCCTGGCTTTAATTTTTAAGTGAGCCTGAAGACCTTGATTAGTTGCTTCAGGTGTGTTTGATTAGGATTGGAGCTAAACTTTGCAGGACAGTCGATCGCCAGGAGCAGGGTTGAGCACACCTGGGCTAGACCGAGCGGCAACCTCACGCTCTCTCTCGTGAGGCCAATAAGGAAGTGACTAAAACTGCAATTCATCGACTGGCCGCTTGGGGCTGGCTGCAGAAGAGAGTCAGTCCCATAGACTCCCCATGTTAAAATGGCCTTTACAGCAGAAAAAAAAAACATGTTTACAGCCTGGTTCAAAAAATAATTTTGGTCTATATTGCTAATTTTGCCCTTCATGACAACTGTGAGGGGGGTGAATTTTTTTTTATAACTCATCCGTTTAAATTATATTAAGCCTTAAAGTTCTGCATAATTAAGGGCGTGGCCACTTGAGTGACAGGTGGATTGCCGCTGTTGACAATGGCGTCGTGCAAGGTGGGCGTGGCTTCAGCAATCAGCTCCCGCCTTTTTGCCCATTTTCGATTATCCGGGTGAGTCGCGCGGTAACGCGCTGCCAAGATGGCGATGGCCCGCTCTGCACACTTTAGGCGTCAAAACCGCTATTGAGGAGTCTATGGGTGACGTCACAGACACTACGTCCATATTTTTTTTACAGTGTATGGGCTAGACGGATAAATTTGTCTCTTTCACCCGATTGCCATTAAGAAATCTCAGATCTGATTGTAGGTTTTGCAAGTTCAACATGGGTTAAAGGTCGAAAGTTGAATGAACGAGTACTTATGTCCTTTCGATTTCGTACAGGTTGAGTTGTTGTTGCCCATAACACGCTAGAATTCTGCTAATGAAAGCTGATTGGTAAATGAAGGACTAATTACGACCAGAGATACTGCTTGATGGCATCAGAATCAGCGGTATCAGAATGTTAAGGCGGACTTTTTCGCCCAAGTTTTTCTTTTCAACGCAGTAGTGATGGGAAGTTAAATTCTTTTCCGCGAACCGGTTCTTTCGGACGGTTCGATTCAATAAACCGGTTGAAAAAAACAGTTCATCGGTTCTTTCACGCTCGACGTAATGACGTCATTGGCGATGACGTAATGGCGTCACGTCTATCAAACATTCAAATATATAAAGTCAGTAATCATAACTTTAGTCAGTTAAAACCTCATAATCATGAAACGTTTACATTTGAGTTTTGCAACAACACCTAAATACAGTAACAGTATTAACTATATCATTAACTATAAATACAGTACAGATATTTCATAAATCATCCCTTATTCCTATTAAACATAAGAGTCTTTAGAGTCTTAATTATTGTCCAACTCCATTTGGCCTATACATTAAATACAATATACAGATTGGAAACATTAATCTAAAAAAAATAATAATAAAAAAAATCAAAATAAAATATAGTTATTTTATCACACTTTCCGATATTTAACAAAATACTTACAAAATTACACGCATGCGCAATATCATAAGTTCATCGGTTCTCAATTCGGACGCGTCCGACAGAAACGATTCTCGGTTGAGTGTACTGGTGATCCGAAAACCGAAGCAACCGGTTCTTGACTCGAGAAGGAGAACTGCTCCAGCAGTGGACGTGTTTGTTCATTATCTGGCTCGGCTCGGTGTTCATCTTCAGTTCGGTCTTCACAGCAGTTCATTCAGTGTACTGTTTGAGTAAATGGATTACCCCGGGGTATTGGTTTATTCTGACTCAGAGGGAGTGTCAGTCACGTTAAAAAAGTTAACAGCTTAAGTAATTTGTGGATTTATGCTATTGGAGACGTGAACCAGTTCAAACGATTCAGTTCAATTTGGTGAACTGGTTCAACCGGTTCAATAAGAAGAACCGGTTAAATTGAACGATTCTTTCACGAATCGGCCATCACTACAATGCAGCAACTTTTTCTACGTCACGAGCCTAATCTTCCCGGTACTTTACAACGTGCTGGAAATGCAGAAAAGCAACAGGTCTTGTGGTGTATTTTGCCAGTTCTCAGAAGAATCAAACTCAGTCAGGGATTTTTCTCTCAGAAGAAAAGACTTTATTTTAACCAAAACAAGAGCTCGTTGCAAGGAGATCTCCCGAAATGCTAGGTTGCATCTCATTATATACCCTATACAGGGCGTTTCCAAATAGTCAAACTTTTCCTTATGCTTGCAATTTTGATCCCTCCCTAGGGAGACGCTATGGTAAAGAGAAGAGACCCATTGCATGTTTTTCCAGATGTTTCCTGAGACTTGCTATGGTAAAGAAAAGTGGTGGTCAGGATGTTTTTTGCAGACATAGGCACATTCCTTTCACACAAAGGCTATATGATTCTAATGGAATAAAACACGTATGTATATATATGACTAGATTCATCTTGATCATACTTGATTGAGCAAAATCCCACCAATAAAAATCTTCCACATATTCTCCCCTTTGAGACTTAATAAGTCTCACATTTGATTATTCTTATCCAGAGTGCTACTCCATAATCCAGTCATATTAGTTACACTACCTAGTGACTAAATAAGTCACATTGTATTATCACTGGTTATCACAGTTTTGTATAAAAGGCATAAAAATACATACACATACAAATACAAATCACATCACACATTGAATATCACAAGATTATAAGAGTTGATCTTCAGCTTAGATACCTTATGTATCAATTTCCCATTATTTTGATATTTTTGAATTTAATTTGCTTAACTGTGGCTTTGACTAGTAACCTCAATATAGGAAGTATACAGTAAAATAGTAAATATCCTGTCATTAATGCCATTCCTAAAAACTTTCCCTATTTAGTTATAAACTATGCTCCCCATGCTCCTAACTGTAAATCGAACCAGTCTTACATTTTATTATCTTTTCCAACATTTTTTTTTTATCTACTATTCTTAGCCTTTTCAATTTGATCAGTTCTTCATTAAATGCTCCCTTCTATAAATACAGCATTTTCCCCAAACATAACACATACTTTTCCTTCTTCGATTTTCTATTTTGCTCCTTTCATTCTATTTGTTGCATCCAATTGCTCTATTTTCCCTTCAAATCTTCCTACATCCATATTTCCCTTCTCATAACCTTAAAATTCTTCATCTACCATTACTTAAAATTCTCTTTCCACCTTTTCTTTTCTATTTGTTGGCTCATATCTGCACCCAAGTATTTTGATCTCAGTAGCAGTCCCATCACTCTCTCATTCCGTCTACACCAGGGAGACTCTTTGCGAGTCGTTGCAATGGTCTTTCCCTCGTTGGCAAGGGTGGGTCGTTACTAGCACGCCCTTCATCCCTCACTTCATGCTGTGTTGAGTTGTTGAAGCTGGTTGGGGTATTTTAAGGTTAGAGATGTGAACTCAGGTGTCACTCTGTAACCGTTTTGCTGATTAATGCAAGGCTCTCTTGAGATCATAACTGCACCTCACTGGTTCTCTTTGATGGGGCGAAGCATTCCTTGGTCTTACTGGAACTGCTGTCACCTGTAAATGGAAAACTTAAGAATTTTTTGTTAGTGTTATCAAGCATGCTAATTTGTTCATCTTGCCAGTCGTCCTTCTTGGTGTGACCTGTGGAAATGTAATGTGGGTTGAGGGCTGTCTTGGCCCCTTTTGGAGTTTTCACAATTTCAGTGCTGTCTTTACTATTTTTTAATTCCTTTCAATTTAATTCTCAGCAATTTGCTTATTCAATTATCTCTTTGTTGTGTAAACTGAGTTCCACTATATCACTGGATATTTTATCTAGGCCTATGTTGCTCAGTAGCATAGGCCTTTTGCCCGGGCAAACACTCAACCCACTGTATTTATTTTAACAGTCAGAAAGACAATATTTCATCCTTTTGACACAATCAGCTCCATCATGATATGCTGAAAAGAAAGTTCAATGTTGGGTAGACAGAGCAAGCTTGCTTTGCTCTGCCTTCCCATGTTATACGCTGCGCATGTGTGGCACTGTTTTTCTTTCTGCCACAACAAAGACCTAGGTACTGACCAGGAAACTTAACCAAATTCATTCATGGTCATTATTTTACTGGGCATAAGTTTGCCCTGTGGGCCCACATTCAAATTTGTATACAGCTGTTTGGGCAAACTGATTGAATTGCCTCAGTGTCTCGTCAGACACTCTCTTTCATGCCATACAACACCATCATTCATACTTTTTCACACACTTTCACTCCCCCTTTTTGTTTTTTTGTTTTGCCAAAAACTTTTATTTTCTTTCTTTCCTTCCTTTTTTCAAAATCTCATAGATGAATTTGTTTAGAATATTAGGCCTAGGCATTGGGCATTTGAGAGAGCCAATTATCATTTCTCAAATGTCATGTGTTTGTCTAATTTAAAGTTTAGTCAAATACTTTTTTGTTATTGCTCATGAGCAACTCTGAGAAGAGGATTGGAGATCTCTGCATGTCTAGGATCCATGGCCATCAACATTTCCATCTGGTTATCCCCAGTGATGACAGTATATGTGATTACATGATTTTGGATCTTTGGAATAATCTTTTATTCATTATTATTTTATTCAGTTTTACCTTAGAAAATCACCTTTAAACAAAATGGAGTGACCAATATTTCTATTTTCTCAACAATAAATATTTTTCTATTGTTCATCAAGATAGCCTTTTTTATTTATTTATTTATTCTCTTCTTTCCCAAAGCGCTCAGCATTGTTGTCAAGTATTTAGTTGTGCACTTTCCCCCAGTTGGTTAATGAAACAGTCTTACTATGCCAAATCCAGCTCCATGTTTATCTGATTGGTGAGTCAAGTACTCACTTCTGTCTGTCAAAATATTATTTTTTCTTTAAGACATGAGGCTGGACTGGTACCTATTGAAATGCAGATTGAGAGAGTTAGTTAAAACACAGAATTTAAAGAAATGCTGTGGGACCAGTGAATAATCAAGATTAAAACATAATACATCAAATAATTAAATAAAATAATTAACATTTGAAGCAGTCTCTATAGTGTTCATTGAATATGCAGCACCTGTGCACTGAAGGGATGGAAGTCCTTCTGGTTACACCATCAGCCTGGGCTGTTGTACCGGGTTGTCAGTCTGTGATGGCACTCAAAGACCTGATGTTGTGGTGTACGGTCTCCGCTGTTTTTCTGCTTCTTCTCAGTCTGGCTTCTGGTTGCTTTCTGCCAGAGTTTTGCATTTCATAATGTTCTTTTCACCCTCAGGAAAAGTCTCAAGTGAAAGATTCACCTTTTCCTGCTTTGATTCAGTCTTTCTCCATGCTGAAAAGTGTTCTTCTCTTTCAGGAGGGGAGGGGAACATCCGTCAGCCCCTCCCTCTTCTTCTCTCTGCAGCTGTGTTTGCTGCTTTGCCATTCCTCGACAGACTCCATTTCATTGCTTTCCTTTGTCAAGGCACTGTTCCGGAAGTCATCTGAAATTTGAACACTCAGAGACTGCATTAATCAAATGTACCTATGTAACTTCTGACCAAATCGTGTTACAAAGCAGTCAGCTCTTTTTCTAATTTTCACTTTTCCACCTCCTCTTTCAGTGGTCCCTTAATAAAAACAAAATCATCTGGTTGAAAACAGCAGTTCTCTTATTCTTTGTTAGTAAAGCAAGTTCTTCATTGCAGGAAAATAGCAAGCATTTTTCTTCTTTGCAAAATGCAGAAATCAGCTACCTTTATTATCTAAATATACTGCAATAAAATAAAATTAACCTTCCTTTTATAACAGCATGACATGCATATGGTAAAATAAAGACTTCAATCATAATTTTTCTTCTATATTTGCATACTTGATTCAGAATAATCTAGTATTTGTGAATTAATGTTTCCTAACCAACATAAAATAATTCCTATTATTGTAAATAAAATGATTAAATTTAATTCTTTAAGCAACTAGTTCCCTTCCTATTATAAAATACCTATAGCTTTTGAATCAAAATGTCTATTAACTTGGTCACCCAATCTTGCTTTCATTCCACATTGCACAAGTTATTTCTTTTATTTTTACATTTACACAAGCCCAATCTCTGAAACTCTGTAATGGATTAACTTTCATACTGTCCCAGGGATAACAAGATACAAATTTTATGCCTACACCATATTTGTCTTAAATCGAGGTTGCCTTCCAAGGCCTTCCTATTAATAACCCAAATATGTGCATGCAGTTATTTCTTCTGGAGTAAAACCCCTTTTTTAATTTAGATATCATATTATTTTTCTAAATTTGGAAGAGCAGATTTTAAGTGTCCTTACCACTCAGAACTGACCAGTCAACAACACACACTAATTATATAAGCAAAAATGCTTACCTTATTCTATGGTGGCCACCACTGTGTGTGTGTTGCTCATCAGTCAGCTCAAAAGCAGTCGTCCACTCTGCTCCTTTCCAGTCCCATCTGGGGTGCCAAATCTGTGGTGTATTTTGCCAGTTCTCAGAAGAATCAAACTCAGTCAGGGATTTTTCTCTCAGAAGAAAAGACTTTATTTTAAGCAAAACAAAGCCGAGATCTCCTTGCAACGAGCTCTCGGCTTTGTTTTGCTTAAAATAAAGTCTTTTCTTCTGAGAGAAAAATCCCTGACTGAGTTTGATCCTTTGGAGGACCGGCAAAATACACCACAGTCTGGGGGGAAAATGTTCCTGGGAAAAAAAGTTCCTGGTACAAATATTCCGGGTAATTTTGGTGCAAACGCGGCAGTTTGAAAACACCCACAAGGTGATAAACGTCCACTTTTACTCTGCAGAGACCAACTGTGCGTTCACATCGCCGGCGTCTGGAGCGTCAAAGTGGCCAGAAGTCATTCATTTCAATGTAAGCCAGCATCGAGTAGCGGCGAGGAGCAGTGCGGCGTGACCTGGCCCTTGAGAACGTCGAGGAGAGTTGAAATCAACACAAGCTGGTAATGAGCTATGACGCTGTTGGGCATCAACCAATCGGAACATAGAAGTCCACCACTTGAGAGGATTCCAGAGAACGCAGCTCCGACCACATTAGTTCCCAAGATAATTGCTGTTTCGGGTTTGCAATAATCTATGATGTGTCCCTGTTTGCGTACAGGGACATAAAAAATTTATTAAAAGTGATACGTGGACCAAGGTGTCTGAGATTGTTAATTTTCCTGGTGAGTTGTTGATGTGCAGTAACGTTATAAGAATAATAATTTAATGATATAATAAATAATAGTACTGTAGTCCCAGTTTACTTTTAAACAAATCTTGAAAGTAAACATTTGTTTAGTTTTTGCTTAATTTTAATAAAAATATGAGACCCCGAGAAAGTCTGTAGTGTTTTTTATTGTCATATTAAAATGAATCTTAACTTAGTCATAGTTAAATATATAACACTGTAAAATAAAACATTATACCGTTATATGTAAATAATATATATAATAGTATTAAATGTTTTCATAAGTTATGACATTTGTTTGTAATGTTATATTTATTGTTCATTGGCCTCTGCTTATGCTGTGACAATGGAAGAATGCAGCACATCTCAGTACTCATAAGGGTGTGTTCTGTGTTCTTCTCGCGTCCTTTTTTCTTCCAAGGAAGCTTGGCAAGTCCGTTCTTTCAGTTCTTGGAACCGAGAAACAGCCTAATTTATTTTTATTTTAATTAATTTTTTTATTAATGCTTAAAACAATACACACGCAATAACAGATAACAACAGAATATAATATATGTGTTAAATATATGTTAAATACATGTTAAATTAAACATGAACAAATTATGAGAATTACATGACACTGAAAAAAGGAAAAGAGTTACAAATAGATAATGTTTTTAAGGCTTTTTTTGTTCTCATACAAATTAATTGAGAATAAGTATTTTTCAAGTTCTTTCACAAATATAAGAAAGAGAGGTTTAGCATTAAGATATTTAGATTTATGAATATGGAATTTTGCTAGAATCAAAATCAGATTAATCACATAAAAATGACATTTTTAGATTGGTCAAAATCAACAAAGCCTAAGACCACATTCTGCCAATACAACACACATTCATTAGAGATTTCAGACCTAATAAATCCTAAAACATCTTGCCAAAACATTTTCGTAAAAGGATAATACCAAAAAAGATGAACTACAGTTTCATCAGAGGTGTCACAGAAAAGAGCAACTAGAGAAAATATCCTTTTTGAGCTTTTTAATGTATAGATTTGCTGAAATGTGGTCAGTTGACGTCACGCGCTCCAGCCTCACGTGGGGTGGTGAGGATCAGCTGATCGGCATCACTTCCTCATTGGGATTCGCGATGTTTTGACGGAGTCTTTCTGCAAAAATCGCTGCTGGATTGTCATTCATGTAAATACGGTCGTATTTGAAGGTATTTCATTATTCTCACCTGTACGCTTCATCAGATGTGGTTTTACTTCAGACGCGGGGAGGAGCTGGGTTTCCAGACACATACACCGGTGTCATTTAAATCTGTCTGGACGCGACAAAGCGACCGTTGAAAATCACTTGAAATGTGTGTCAATACGTCATAAATAGAACGCAACAGCAGCAGTGTTTTGTCGGGGATTGTCGCGCGGCTTCCAGTGTAGACTGCGTCACTGATTATAATAAGTTCTATAGTATTTTGTCGCTCCGCTCGCGTCCGGGGTGTAAATAACACTGTGCTAGTGTTGGGCAGACATAGACCATGATACATGATTTGATGTGGTTTTGTGGAACATTATTAGAATATGACAGTATAATGAGTAAGAGCAGGGGCGGTTTACAGTCATTGTAAATGGGGATAAACGCGTGTGTTTGTCCCAAAGATTATTATTCGTTTTAAAAGATCCACGTTTTTTCTGTCTTTAATTTGTAATCCATTTATTGAAGAACAGTAGTACTATTATGGAACATTGATAAGATGGTAATGTCTTATTAACATATGATTTGGAAATTTAGCCGATACAGATGGATATTTTAAAATCTATTTTCTTTTGTCCGTTTCATAAAAGTGTTCACACTGAAGCTCCAATCTATCATATTTCATCCCTAAAGAAACACTAGAGAAATACAATACATCAGCAGCATATCAGTTACTGACTTACAGTTGACTTGTTTTTATAGCAGATAATGAGTGTATAATTTCAGTCATTTATCAATTATTTGCCATGACATTAAAATAATTATTAGTGCATCAAGAAAAAGCACTTCAAAAGAGATCAGTGATATATATATATATATATATATATATATATATATATATATATATATATTTCAACTATACTAGTATAGTATTATCTTTTTCATAAACCATGGTACTTAAATGCCACAAGGCATTACTATCATGCTAAAGTCCACAAAAAATGAAACTGTGGTGTTACTGTTGTTTTTCTATGATGCTGACACTTATTCATCTGGCGTGATGCACTTGTTGTAGCTCTGGGCATTTGGCTTCTGTCACCTTCTCTTCATGAATACCTCAGACAGTGAAGAGGACTCCTACAACGAGAGGTCTGCTCTGGTCCAGTGTGAAAGCCCAACCATCCCCTCGTACAACCAAGATCATGATATGTCTCTCCCCCAGGAAACAGACAGCAAACAGGTAAGTGGACATGAGTTCTCCTTCCTATCTTTTGAAAGAGCTTGACGTGTGCTTATATAGAGTTGTTAAATTGCGTCTGATCCGTATCTGGATCCACAAATCAAATTTTTCTCATCCTCTCCTTTAATCCCGCAGCGGAGGTCAGTCAGCTCAGGTTTGGACGAGCCAGGGCCGGTGGAGCAAGAGAGAGCGGCCACTCCTGAGGGAGAGGAAGAGGAGCTGACCCTCAAATATGGCGCTAAGCACGTTATCATGCTCTTCATCCCCGTCACGCTCTGCATGGTGGTCGTGGTGGCAACAATCAAGTCCGTCAGTTTCTACTCGGAGAAGACCTCACAGCGGCTGTACGTGCTTTGTTACCTGTTCAGCCAAAAATGAAAAAATCTGTTGTTTGTTATTCATCATCATGGCGTTCAAAACTTATATGCTGTTATTTTTCCATGGAATATTGTTTTACAAGGTATATTTATCTTAAAAAACAAAATAATATCAGAAGTTATCAACCATAACATTAAAATAATTAATGTCGAGCACTAAAAAGCACAAATCGAAGCATGATTTGACAGTTTTGTACCCATCTTAGCCACAGAAAAAAGTTAAATATGAAAGTATCTGCTTCTAATATTTACTGATTTAGGCAGATCCAGATCCAGAAATGCTATTATGGTCTATACGATATTGCTATTGAAATGCTGAGCATTATTTAAAGGGGGATGAAATGCTCGTTTTCACTCAATATCCTGTTTATCTTGAGTACCTATAGAGTAGTACTGCATCCTTCATAACTCCAAAAAGTCTTTAGTTTTATTATATTCATAAGAGAAAGATAGTCTGTACCGATTTTTCCCGGAAAAACACGAGCCGCTGGAGGCGTGACGTGTGGGCGGAGCTAAAGAATCACGAGCGCCAGTAGGCTTGAAAGCGTTTGCAAGCTGTGACATTACCTTGAGGAAAAAACTATCATCCAAAACAAACCATGGCTAACATTCAGATTCAGCCGTTTATTTATGATCCAGAATCAGATCCAGAGGCTGAAACTGAACGAGAGCAGCAGCAGCAACGACTCTCTCCGAGCGGGGCTCGAACCCGGGTCTCCGGCATGGGAGGGGATGCACTAAGAAGAAGGCAGAGATATTTGAAGCAGTTTTACTCACCGCATGCAGTTCCAACACACGATCGTGACCCTTTTCCGTTGGGATTGCATCATCCTTAAGAAATAAACGATACGCAAATCCGTCGTCAAACTGGGCCTTGTTTGTAAAACAAGCATCTTCGAAATGCAGGGAACAAACACAAACACTTGCACAACTCCGTTGATGCTCTGTAAAAATAAACTCCATCCACTGGTCCCTTAATGCTGTTTTTTTTTTTTTGGTAATCTGTGCAGGGTTGTCTTGCCCTGGCAACCAAAAATACACTCCTTTTGTGACTTTTCGCGACGCTCTCGCTCTGATCAGTGATTGTCTGTGCACAGCCTCTCTCTGCTCTGCTATACGGGAGCGCGCGCTCTTCCAGCAGAAGTGCCCTTAGCACCCATATAAGGAAATTCCGCTCCATCTAACGTCACAGAGAGCCATACTCGAAAAAAACTTTCCGAAACTTGTGACAAACCGGAAGAAGTATTTTTGGAACAGAAATACTCCTTCAAACATACAACTTAATTTTTGAAACTTTGTCCATGTTTAGCATGGGAATCCAACTCTTTAACAGTGTAAAAAAACTCAGTATGCATAAAATAGCATTTCACCCCCCCCACCCCCTTTAATAAAAAGTAAAATGTTTTTTTAGCGTAACGTATTTTTTTCTTTTGTTAAAATTTTAAAAACATCATATAAAAAACAAAAGAACAAAAAATAATTAAAATCAAAGAAATATATTTTTCTGTTTTACTGCCTTAGAAATTTTTTTGTTATTTTTGTTTTTTAATATAATATTGACTTTTTTATGTAAAAAAAAATTACATTTTCATTTGCTTTCATTTACTTCTTTTGTTTTATTACTATTTTAATAACATTATAACATGTATAAAATACTAATGTTCTTTACAGAGTTTTCTTATTTCAGTCAGTCCTTTACAGAGAAGCAAATATGTATGCAGTGAAGTCATGGTGTGTGTGTGTATTGCAGTATCTACACGCCGTTCGAAGAGGATCCGAACTCTGTCGGTCAGAGGCTCTTGAACTCGTTCCTCAACACCATCGTCATGATCAGTGTCATTGTCTTCATGACGATAATACTGGTGGTGCTTTATAAGTATCGCTGCTATAAAGTGAGATCCTCTTTATTACTACCACACTATAGAGTTCTGTGGTTTTGACTGGGACTTTATGATTATAACACTATAACTAAACTAGTAAAAATCCTAGCTATGTTTTCTGAGGTGTTTATCTGTGTGTGTGTGTGTGTGCAGTTCATTCATGGCTGGCTGATTCTGTCTTCACTGATGTTGCTCTTCTGGTTCAGCTTCATGTATCTGGGGTGAGATTCTGCTGAGCTTTGCTTTCTTGTAACATTGTGTCATGATCACAATGTTTGAATAATCACCTTCAATACATTAAAAAAGCAGAATAACAGAATTTGGAACTATTGGAATTAATATAATGATTATGATTTTTGCCAAATCATTTGATTTGATTTAGTTGATTCAAATGTGTTGTCAAACCCTTTTCAGCGAGGTGTTCAAGACGTATAATGTGGCAATGGACTACCCAACGTTAGCGATGATCATCTGGAATTTCGGCGTAGTGGGAATGATCTGCATTCACTGGAAAGGGCCGTTGCAGCTGCAGCAGGCGTACCTCATTATCATCAGTGCCCTCATGGCTCTCATCTTCATCAAATACCTGCCCGAATGGTCAGCATGGGTCATACTGGGAGCCATCTCCATATATGGTATGGTGCCAGAAGATTGACCACAAACCACCTGCTTCTGCATTTGTTCTTCAACTTCTGTGTCACATCCTATACAGTGACTCTCATTCACGTTTAGAACAAGGATTATTATTTCTTTCAGGGGTTAATCAAACCAAAAATTAAAATTCTGTAACGATTTAAACTGTAATCACCCTTGTTCCAAACCTCTTTGACTTTCTTTATTGTGTGGAACATGAAATAATACTGTGAAGAATGTTGTTAACAGTTATGGTTCCCATTGATTTGCATTGTATTTTTTCACCATCTTTCAGAATATATTCGTTTATGTTCTGTAGAAGAAAGAAACGCATACATTTTAGGAACAACATGAGTACATTATAACAGAATTGTAATTTTTGGTATCCCTCATTAAAAAATCAGTTCTTAAAGGTACAGAACATATATTTTGTATTTTTCTGGAGTGATACAGAAATGTCTTCTTTTTTTATCACTGAAAATGCTCATATCTGTGGGATTAGTGCACATGATTGTTTCACGGTTTGTGTGTTTATTTTCCAGATCTGATAGCGGTACTCTCTCCAAAAGGCCCTTTGAGGATGCTGGTTGAGACTGCTCAAGAAAGAAACGAGCCAATTTTCCCTGCACTCATATATTCATGTAAATCCTGAAAAATGAAACCCAGAACATGCAGCATACAGACTCACAACATATTGGATAAGTCCAGTCAAGATGGGTCATGCACTAATCAAAGTCTTTTTTTTCTCAGCTGCCATGGTTTGGATGGTTGGAATGGCTGATTCTAGTAATCCAAATTCTGGTGAGCTGCATTCATTTTTTACAAGCACTTTAATAATATTTTAGTACTTTTTACCAAGACCTTGAAATTGTTTGTTTAGAAAGTGGAATGTAATCTCTTTAACCTAGATAATGGTGAATAAGCTGTTGTTGTCCTCTCAGCTGATCAAAGGCAGCGTAATGAGGGCGGAGCCCTGGCACAGGAAGGGGTGGAGTCAGAGGATGATGCAGCTCTGGGAGGGAGGCGGCGGTTTTCAGCAGAAGAGGACCTTGAAGAAGACCGTATGTGGTTTCTGTGACTACAGCCTCAGTGTCATACAGATCATATTCTTTGCTTATAATACTTAACTGTGTAGAGAATGTCCAGTGACAATGAGGTGAACTAGTTAAAAATGCCCCAGGGAATCAAAGGAAACCTGAAAAATAGGTTGAACTATTTTTCATTCTAGTGTCATATGCTGAAATGCCTGTTGGTTGTCTTCTGTCTCACAGGAGGGGTGAAGCTGGGTCTTGGTGATTTCATCTTCTACAGTGTCCTGGTGGGAAAGGCGGCTGCCAACGGAGGAGACTGGAACACCACACTGGCCTGTTTCGTGGCCATTCTCATTGTGAGTAGCACAACTACAATGTGAGATCCATCATGGCATGTGAACAGCTCACTAGGTTTTGAAACGGAGCAGAAGAAATGGCTGATGTTATGTTGTGTCCTGGTTGTTTTGCAGGGACTGTGCCTGACGCTTCTCCTTCTGGCCATTTTCAAGAAGGCTCTGCCGGCTCTTCCCATCTCCATCACCTTCGGCCTGGTCTTCTACTTCTCCACGGACAATCTGGTACGGCCCTTCATGGACAGTCTGGCAGCCCACCAATACTACATCTGACAGAAACCCACTGACACATGAAGGGCTTTATCAGAAAACAGTCTTTATGTTTCAATGAGATTCATAGGTTTTTAGTTCCTATGAATCCGCAAGGTTTCTGATATTTCTGATACGCTCTAGGTGAGTGAATGAACGTGTAAAATGTGTCAAAACAAGTAAACCGATTTCATTTGTGTTTTCATGCATCCTTGCATTGGTATTTTGGCTTTTTTTGAAAAGCTGCACATCAGCTCTTAAGAATATACAGTGATTTACTCTTCTTTTGTACTTACTGATGCAGTAAATAAAGGCTCTTTTTCATAAATAACTTCTACAGAGGAGAACAGATTGCTGCTCGATTCAGTCGTGAGACAGTAGTCTGTATATGTGGCTTACATGCAGCTGATGTTCTGAGTGAGTGCTGTAGGTTTGTCAGCGGTTACAGCATAATAAACTAATCACACAAATCATTTTTCCTGCATAATTTCATTTTTATAATCATTGACTTTATGGCAGGTTGAAATCATGATTTTGGCAAGCAGGATATGATCCTGGATCAGCATATTTGATTTGACCTACATAAGGCTGGGTGATATATTTAATATTCAGAAATATTCATTTTTTATTTACGATTACATTTCACAATGTTTAATTTTGTTTGCAGCACATTGTTCTAAGCCTAGAAATAACACCTAAAATAAAACACGTTAACAATTCCAGATTGCTACAAATGATTGGTACCAAAACCGCAATCTCGAGAAATGTGATTTTATTCATAAAGACATAAATGTTTTGGAAATGTTGTGTTTAAGTAGCCTCAAAAACACAGAAATAACACTGAACTAGAAAAACCAAACCAGACCGAACTGCAGCATTTGTAAAAATGTTTTGATCAGTTTTAGTGAAATTATAAGTCCTGCGACTGAAGAGTGTTAATGCAAAGATGTTTTAATACTAGTGTTTGTCATTTACTTCTGTAGTAAAAATGGCCTTAAAGTATATTTTAATCAGTTTGAAAGGTCTATTTCACTAAATTAAATTAAAAATATTCAGTGATTACTCATTACATATTCATATAACTTTTTTTTTTTCATGTATTATGATTTTAGTAAAAATATGTTGGTAAATATTGCTATTTATTACTAGGCAAAAGTAATGCTTTAAATAACATTAATTTGCAAAGAGCAATACATTCAAAATGTATTCATTTTAGTTAACATTAACAACTAGTCATTATTATTCAATGTTAGCTCCGGTCCATTAATTAATATGAACAGAGACAACTTTTGATTTTAATTGTGTTTCAGTAAATGTTTCAGTTAACGTGAACTAATATTAATAAATGTCATAGAAATCTTTTTCATTGTTGATCATGCTAACTAATGTAGTCAACCATGTCCTTATGTAGTTAAGAAACTTTATTTTAAAGTCTTACCCAAATTCATAAATATCAAGATATCAATTGAATAATGTCAAATGGATGTAAAATATACTAAGACACTGATGATGTATTTGATATTTCCTAAGCTATATCACCCAGCTCTAGTCCTGAAACATGATCAAAATCAGTTACTGAAAAAACACTTTTGGTTGAAATGCACATTTGCAGGCATCGGTTTACAAATTTGACCAAGTTTTGGGTTTACATTTATCCACAAACTGTGCAAATAAGTACACTGGGAACGTATATCTAGGATTTCTTCTAGAGCCGTATCAGGTATGCCAGATCTTAGAAATTGTTGGTGCCTTGCTTTGTTGTTATTCTGTGCCATTGAAATTGCACACGAGAGCTAGTGCACTGGAGTTGCAATATGTTAGAGATGGAATACTTTTACTCTAGTTTACTAAGTTTCAGGTCAGTAACAATGTATTTTTCTTGTTTTTCATAGCATCTTCAGTTAAACATCACACTCAATGTAAAAAGTCATCTATAAATTTAGTATGCATTTCTCAAACTGACTGAAAAGGTGTTGATCCTTTACTGTATAGTCATTTGCTGTAAATTGATCCCCTCTCGGCTTTATAAACATGTTCCTTTTTTATCAGCTGTTACCTGAATGGAAATAAACGATTGCCATCCTACGTTTTTATACTGCTTTACGAATATAGAGATCTTTCACGGACATGGTGATTACAGCTGCTTGAGAAACAGATGTGCTTTGAGTGATTTAGGAATATTTTGCATATGCTGAAAGCGTTTAATCTTTATACTGAAGAAAGAAATTATATTTACTACAGATTCAATTTGAGATTGTTTTTATAAGTTCACAGTTAAAAGGAATTGTTTCCCTTTCTCTCTCGTTTTTGTTATTGTTATGCACAATGCCTGGTGTCGTGTAATAATAAAATATCAAGCTAATAAATGGGAATTAAGGATTTTTCCTATACTGGAACTTTGTTTATGCCAAGCCAATTTAGTGTAAGTTTTAGCTGCCTTGTCAATTACCAAATAAAGAATAAACACACTAGTGAAACATATGGCTGCTTGAACTTTTTATTAGAGCTTAAAAAAACTACAAACAAACAATTTGAAGAGTTTGACACCATTACATATAAGTTCACAACACAAAACAAAAAACTGAAAGACTTGGGGTTACATCGCACGCTGTGCCTTTAATTCCGTTCCTCAAACTGAGACTTGTTCTTCAGTAAGAATGCAGCTAAAAACTCTATGGGATTCGGAGGCCTGAAGGAAGATGGAGAGTGAAATTAAATACATGAACTTAAATGATGCAAGGAAGTAATGTTAATTTGGTCAGGCTAAATAGTTTCATTATGTTTACATAGTGTAGATTCAGCAATGTACTGAGCCTCAGGCCACCCAAGATGTAGTTTATTTCTTCATTAGAACTGATTTGTCAAAATGTAGCATTGAAACACTTGCTCACCAATGGATCCTCTGCAGTGAATGGGTGCCGTCAGAATGAGGGTCCAAACATCTGATAAAAACATCATCAGCTGATGTCTTGTGAAGTTGTGAAGTGAAAAGCTGTGTGTTTGTAAGAAACAAATGCATCATTAAGATTTTAACTATATTTTTATTTTTGCTTCTGGTTAAAATATTGTCTCTGTCATAAAGACTGCTCATCTGAATAAGTAGAGAAATATGCACCGTTTATAAGCGAAAAACATTCAAAACAGCTTTAAACAAACATGTCTGTTGATTTTGATGTAAGAGACAACAGAAGATTTTCATTGGAGAAAGCTGGATTCATTAAATATCGACTCATATTTTGGCAGGATACTATGGTTATAACTCCTTGATGATGGATTTGTTTCTTACAAACATGCAGCTTTTCACTTTACAAGACGTTAATTGATGGACTGGATTTGTGTTGTGGATTATTGTGATGTTTTATCAGCTGTTTGGACTCTTATTCTGACGGCACCCATTCACTGCAGAGGATCCATTGGTGAGGATGTGATGCTACGTTTCTCCAAATCTGTTTTGATGAAGAAATAAATCTTTGATGGCCTGAGAGTGAGTACTGAGACATTTTTGGGTGAACCATTCCTTTGAGGCAATCTTAATCCAAAAAACTAAAATAAAAATCATGTTCATGTAGTTTTGTGTTTGGAATGAACTAAGCAAGAAGTCTGTGCACTAATGCAGACCTTTCCTTGGCCAGAACTGACAAGCCCTGCAGGAGAATAGGAACCACGGTCTGATCCAAGTACGCTCGTGTAGGAAGGCTCTGCAGGGTCTGAGGGTCCACCTTCTGTTTGATGACCTTTTCAGCCGTTGTTTTCTCATTCTCCACTATTCTCTAGACAAACACACAGAAGCACAGAAGTTATAATACAATCATAGAAGAAAGACTTTATTCACACTGCAACCAATTCTGAATGTTTTTTCAAATGCAGTTTTTAAGACTGTCAATATATATTCCCAAAACTGAAAAACAAAACAGTTCTGATGTTGTACCTGGATGTTTTCACTGAGGCCATATTCTGCATGAGGATTTTCTGGGACCTAAAATAAACAAGAAATTCAATAACAACACCTGAACGAGGCAAACTGACAGTGCTTCACTTGTATTGAAGACAGAGTCTTCCTGTAATGAAATCGTGTAATGCTGCTCACAGGAGTGTGTCCCTCCATGCTCTGCTCAGCATCAGTGTGTTCTGAAAGGATCAACATAAAACAATTGAGCTACACTAACACCATAAATCACAGTATTTTTTATGCTGGTACCGCTACAGTCATTTTTGTACAGGCATCATAATAAAACCGTCTGGTCTCATTGAGAAATGACCATAATAACAGGTTTAGAAACTCAAGCACACAGTAATCTCCACCTGTATGTGCATGTATGTACACTCACACACTGCAGTGAATGGCGGGATTCAATGGGAAACTACAAAAAAGCTCAACGCTCACAATAATGCTCATAATCAAGAGATATAGCACTCATAACCGTATCCTAACTCTGACTAGGTCTAGAACTACAGCAAATATTACCACTGCACAATTCATCAGAGCAAAATAAGTCACAAAGCTCAGAAACAGCACTTACCGTCCGCCATTGTTTGTTGTTGGTTTCTACGCAATTGACGTAGCGCATGCGCAAATCACACGATTGAAAGACGCGACGCGAGCGTGGTTCTAAAATGGGCGAGGACTATAATAAGTCTCCTGTTTTTAACTATTTACAGTGTATTCATATTGCGTTTCTTATTAGTATTATTCAGGTGTAAAGCATTATCCAAACCACTGATGAAGATAAACTTTAACGGTTTGGTTACGCGACACGTTACTTTACGCTGGGATTCAGGGTTGCCAGGTTGTCACAACAAAACCCGCCCAATCAGGATCTAAATATCACGTTATTGGGGTCACTTCATCATGGACCTGGCAACACTGCCGCGATTGAGAAAGTGTGCCAATCACTATCGTTTGTGATTACAAGGATAGTCTTTGTAAACACGAAAAATATAAATAAACAAATAAAATAAAACAGTAAAAAATATCTATAATAATAAAATAAAAATAAATAAATAAACTGATGACATTCATATTAACGTAATGACAGAAATATGAACATTTTACAACATTTAGTTAAATTGTGTAAATAAGAAATTGTGAGAAAATGTGAAAACACAAAAGATTATTATATAAAATAAAAAAAACGGAAAATTACGCTTCACTTCCAGCAGGGGTTCAAAGTTATATGTAATAATACAAGCGGATGCTCTGATATCCTGCTTTCTTATAAATTCATACTTGTTTAATAAGACATGTAAAAATGGGCCAGGACAATTTCATTTTATGTAACGTTACTCCATGAAAATACAACTTGTTTTTTTCTCTCTCTTTCTCTTCCGCTTAATGCCCGCGACGCGATGTGGTGTACGTCATTAGCGTGAGACCATATTCAGAGACTTCCGAGATCGATCGATGCTGGCAAAAAACAAACCGACATAGCAGAGAAATATAGCCCTTCTTTGTCAAACTCCTGGCCAGTTATGGTATGGAGAGCCCGAGTAGGGTGAATGAATTCTGGGGACCGACCGAGACGAAGAGGATCAGCGCGTGCAGGAGGACGCACCCACGGACAGGTGTCTGACAGAACCGGACGGACTCCGCTGGATCGGCTGCGCTGCTTCCTCCGAACCGTCTACCGGCTCCCGGTGTCCCTGCTGCGAGCTCTCCTGCTGCTCCTCTGGTGGCTGTCCCGGCCGATCCGCCTAACCATGGCGACCAGATCCAAAGACCACGGGTCCGAGGACTGTGAGGAAACCGCAGAGCTGATCCGAAACTACCACAAACAAGCGTTTGAGTTCATTTCTCTGGCTCTGCAGATCGATGAGGATGAGAAAGGTATCTGTTTTTACTACCTTTATGCATGTTAAAACACACACACACACACACACACACACACACACACACACACACAACAACAACAACAACAACAACACACATGTTTGCTTTTGTGAAAAGTGGGGACATCCCATAGGCGTAACGTTAATGGTTTTTATACTGTACAAACTGTATATTCTATGACCCTACACCTGCACCTAAACCTAACCCTCACAGGAAACTTTGTGCATTTTTACTTTCTCAAAAAAACTCATTTTGTATGATTTATAAGCGTTTTGAAAAATGGGGACATGGGTTATGTTCTCATAAGTCATCCTCTTTTTGTAATACCCGTGTCATACCCATGTCATTATACAGAGTTGTGTCCTGATATGTCACAAAAACAAGAGCACACACACACATTTATATATATTAAATTATAATGAATTAGGATCATGTAGTTTGTCGGCCACATTGATTGACATTTCAGTAGTCTGATGTGAGAGTACTCAGAAGATATGAATGGCTAGCGCAGATACCAATAAATAGAGAGTGGGCTGGATAGTGACCATTAATTGCTGGTTTATTTGTTACGTATGCTAATTATTTATAATTATAGCAAGACCTAACCAGGCTGACCTAGTCACATCCAGATGATTAAACCGGTTTGGACCATCCATTTAGAAACCATTTAAAAGCACCAGAAGCTGGGTTTTTCAGGAGAAATATAGTCATGGTTTCTGTTTTAAGTGCTTATACTCTTGACTAAGAATACGGCTCTGAGATAATGACTGATCTGGGATCAGATCTTGGATGTCAGCCATGATAAACCCGGCCCCAGAGCTGTCTTGGCGGTCAGTCAGACAGTTCGGATGCAGTGGTGCTGTTAAACCCCAAATCGGCTTGATCTCTGAGGTCAGTAGAGTTGAGAGGCCTGATTCAGGTCGACAGGGAATGTCCTCATCAGCAGCTGAATGGAAAATGAGGCCCCATGTACTGAAGCTCTGTTAAGAACTGAATAAGTGGCTCAGTTTTGCATGTCTGTCCCCACATTTTTCTATCATGGCACCTCCTGTTTCTTTCTTATTTTAAGGCTTTTCACTGTGCACCAAACTCTGCATTAAAGTCCTTAAACCCTGGTTTAAATCCACTACTAACCAAGATTTTCACACTTGTCATTTTTGTCATTTAAACCATCTTAGTGAGTACCTCATTAAATATTCATGAGAACATTGAAACATTGTGACCTGGATTTGTTCCACTCGTCACATCATGTGCTTATGTTGTTTTCTGTAGAGATGCCAGCGGCGTCAGTGAAAACAAACGACTCCGTTCAATAGTTTCATTGGCTGTTTCTCAATCCCATCATGCTCAGGGCCATATGGCTGGGCCTGCATGACATTTAGCATGTGCATATTTATATTAAGAGCATCTTTTCCAATTTAAAGCTCCTTTTGAAGCTTTAACATAAAGCATTGACAGCATGGTACTGACAGTAAAAAGCTGAAAAATGAACTGCATCTGCAAGTTTTACTCTGAAACCCAGGCGTGTTGGTTTAGGTTTGCAGTATTATTATTATTTTGTATGTATATAACGTGTCTAATCAGCATGTGGTGTTGTAGGTGATAAGAAGCAGGCGGTGCAGTGGTACAGAAAAGGCATCGCTGAACTGGAGAAAGGCATCTGTATCCAGGTCACTGGAGCTGGTGAGATGATTCAGTCATATTGATTTCTGGTAGTGTGTAAACAAACTATGTGATGTGTTTTAATTACACTAGCTTTTATTTTTAATTTCATGACAGAATGCAGCCTGTATTATGCTTCAATGCATCTAACATGATTTCATGGTTTAAACTATTATAACAGCATTGATTGTAAAAAAGCTTGACCCTGTTTTCTTCCATAAGGACATGATCAATCAGTTCCCAAGTCCCACCCTGCAGTTTATTTTCCTCTCAATAAGTTTGACAGAAGGTCTTCATCTGGCTCTTGTAGGTGAGAAGGCAGACAGAGCCAGAAAGCTTCAGAACAAAATGACCAGCAACCTCACCATGGCCCAAGACCGGCTGGAGCTTCTGGGTAAGCGGACGCAGTGAGGTCACGAGGATGTGCTGCTGATTCATCAACTCTTCTGAGAGATGATGTCAGTTGTTGTGTTTGCACGCTCTCCTGAGAGAGCCGTTCGCCTCACTCTTCTGTGAAAGCTTGCCTGTGCTCCTGTGTGATTGTTAAATGATTCAGCCGAACCCGATCATATAAAGGTGAAGTGTTATTTCATGCCAGACCATTGGCAGAAAAAATGTGTTGAAATGAAGACTTATATGTTTGTCTCTGCACATTAAAGTGGGAGGTGAGTAAGCATTTTAAAAATAAACACTTCCCTTTTATTCAATCAAGCACTGTTTCATGCACACACGCTCTGTTCTTATTTTTCGATCAGCATATAACTCCTTCTATGTGTTCCTGCTTTGGTTCTAATCAACCAATCAAGAACATGCCCAGGTCACCCTAAAAACATAAGAAAAAATCATTTAAAGTTCACTCAAAGAAAAATAATGACTATTGGTTTATTTTATTGTTTTGTTTACTGTAAAGCCAAAACAATAATCTATTATTAGTATGTATTATATATATATATATATATATATATATATATACACACACACACACACGTGGGGACTCTCCATAGGCGTAATGGTTTTTATACTGTACAGACCGTATTTTCTGTGGCCCTACACCAACCCTACCCCTAACCCTGACCCTTACAGGAAACTTTCTGCATTTTTAGATTTTCAAGAAACTTCAATCTGTGTAATTTATTAGCTTGTTTACCCGTGGGGACCTCAATTTAGGTCCCCACCGTGACACGAGTCCCCATGAGTCTGTGTGTATTCAGGTTTAAGTCCCCACCAGAATAGAAAAACAAGTACACACACACACACAGACACACACACACACACATACATATATTTGTTATTTTTGACTAAACAATTAATTACAGTATTTTTGCTGTACTGTTTATGTAATGTAAAGTAAAATGTTTAAGTGTCCTGAAAAGCATAATAAAACAAGTACAAATTATAAAATTATAGATTTCACTCTATTTATTTTCTTTCTTTCCTATTTTGAAGTGAAATGCGACCTGGATGTGCTTTTCACCCTGTCAGTTTCCTCTTAAATGTCTATTTTTCCTCCGTCTCTTTCCTTTTCTGCGATCACAAAGGCAAACTGCTTTCGAAGTCCCCAGCAGAGGGCTGTTCTGATCACACTGGCCTGTCTTTCTCCAATGGGAACCTGCGTCCAGGTGGGTGTTTGCTTTAGATTCACAGATAAATCTGTGTGTTGTGTCAGATTCTGATCAGAGAGATTCAACACTCATGTTTCTGTGTATGTTCTTGTTGCTGCAGGCAGTGGAGCAGTTTCCAAAAAGAAGGACACTCTCACAATCACAAGTCAAGGCCATCCGCGGCCCAAAAACCCACCCAAATCTGCGTCCGCGGGTGCCCTGCACCGCACATCTTCAACCGGTCACAGCAGCAGGACCGGCCCTCAGAACAACCTGAAGGTTCGTCCCACAGGGGTCAGACCTCATCTGATTAGGTTTTGGAATAGAGTGTGTGTCTGAACTTTGTGTGCTTGTTTGGTTTTTGTAGGGGCCTTCGGGAAGAGGCGGTAACAGACATAACGTTAGAGCCAGCAACACCGCCACTGCGTCACCTCAGAGGAAGAGAGACGTGAAGAACTTGAACTTGAAAAATGTAGACAGCAAACTGGCCAGCCTCATCCTCAATGAGATCGTAGACGGGTAACATTAATAATGTTCAAAATAAATACAGCAGATATTTTAATGCATTACTTTTGTTCACAGAATTGTGAGAAATGTGTTGTATATTAATTGTTTAGAAAAAGTCTGCACTTAAATATCACTGTTTATTACAGTGTTTTATTAAAATAATGCATATAAATGATAATAATTAAATTTGCGTGTTTAATGGAAAATAAGCTTTATTTTGAAGTATATTATAAGTATATATTTATTGCATCTAAAGCCATCTGTTTAAACAGAGTACATAAAAATGATTTCATATAGTAATATGAGATATATATATTATATATATAGTACATATTAAAGTACATCAGTGAAATAAAAACATCATTTTTTTTTTATGATTTTTCAAAGAAGTTTCACCAAGACTGCATTAATTTGATCAAATAATACAGTAAAGTGAAATTATTATTACAATTAAAAATAACTGTTTTCTATTTTAATATTTTGTAAATTGCTATTTATTTCTACTGATTTGCTGCTCAAGAAACATTTCTGTTTATCCGTGTTAAAAACAGTTGTGATGCTTAATATTTTTGTGGAAACTGTAATCCTTTTTTTTTCAGGGTTATTTGATGTTCTCCAGAACATTTAAAAAAAAAACAGCCTTTACACACTACTATTCGGCAGATTGCTGTATCACGGTTTCCACAAAAATATTAAGCAGCAAAAATGGTTTTCAACAATGATGATCATAAGACTGATTTCTGAAGGATCATGACATAAATATAAAAAAGAAAATATTGAGATATGTTTTGAGATAATATGCAATGGTTAGGAGTTATAACATTGGAGCTGATGATTTCTGTGCTTGTGTTTGTTTCAGCGGGGCTGCGGTGCAGTTTGAGGACATAGCAGGACAGGAATTGGCAAAACAGGCACTGCAGGAAATCGTGATCCTGCCTGCTCTTCGTCCAGAGGTTTGTCTCCACATCTGTAAACATCTGGCCCGGTTTAAACTGTTTTTTTTTCTTAAGCGAAAGCAGTTTGATGCAGCCGGCTGCTGGGCTGGTAAACAAATATTATTATTTATTTTTTTTGGTTCATGTACACTACGTTAAAACCACTGATGATGTCACTTAGCTCCAGACAAATGTACTGTGAATCAAAATTTTGTATTTAGTAAATTTATGGTGGTTAAATTATTCTTAGTATTCTGCAGACTTGATTCTTTGTTCCTGTCTGTTTACATGCTTCAATATTGGTACTCTGTGCTGCTAATTAATATCATAGAAAACATTCACAATTATAAAGATCTTTATGTTGATCTTCCCAGCTGTTTACTGGTCTCAGGGCTCCTGCTCGAGGGCTCCTGCTCTTCGGCCCCCCTGGAAATGGGAAGACCATGCTGGTAAAGCACAGTCAAAAAAACTTTTTTTAGATGCATTTTTACATATATACCATAAGAACAGTACCGAATTTGATCTTTTCCATTTCCTCACAGGCGAAAGCTGTTGCAGTGGAATCTAACGCTACGTTTTTCAACATCAGTGCTGCCAGTCTCACCTCCAAATATGTGAGTATTCATGAGATGTTGCTTAGAGATGGTCTAAGGTAACTTAAATAATTGCAAAGGTGTGTAGCCCTTCTAGCGTTTGTTAGTTTTCTTATTATTCATCCTAAGTTAGCAATGTTACCCGAAGTTGGTTGAGACTGTGCCTTTTCAGTTTATTAGAATGAAACATTGCACTCTTCTTTAGCACCATGATCTGAGGGCATCTGCCAGATTTGGCGACCGCCACACCTACAGGTCTTGAACGCTCAAAAATGGCAGTTTTTGCTAATAATTAGTGAGATGTTTGTCAGAACATGTTTCAAGATTTGTGAATGTGTCTATGAAATCTTGAGTCATGCCGAATCTACCGATACCACTTTTGCAGGATTGGATGAATTTTCCTGTCGGCCATTTAGAAATGTGTTGTGATTTATCATTATCCTGTCCTCACTTGTATGAATCATTGACAACTCATCCTGAAGTTATCTGTGAAGTTTGAAGAGAGCGCCACCTAGTGTTTCGAAGATAATTTCTCCCCCAAAAAGTCTATAACTTTTGAAATAATTGTCAAAAAATATTTTCCTAGCGTAATTGTGTTGCTAATCACTTAACATGCTAGTGTATGCTTTTTCACCTTGGAAGGTCTTCTTGCTATCAAACTAATCTGGCTTCCATGTGGTGCTGTGAAAAGCATCAAGCACCCAACCAAAGAATGCCCAGATGGTTTCTGATATGCCATGGACATTATATTGCACTTGTTCTCATTTACTCTTTCAGGACAGCATTGCACTCATTTAAAAAAAAAATGTGTTCGTTCTCACCTTTAATCTTTCCTCAACATCAGGAAAACTTGGTCCACCATGATATGCGGACAGCACCTGAGGTTTGAGGGATCGATTCCCACGAGTGTATTCCATGTACATTGTTTTCCTCTTGTTTTCATGTATTCTTTTTAGTTCAGCATGGCACTATTTAATGATTTTTAGCATGTCAAATATATTTAGAGTTCTCACTTTGAATCTCTCCTCATAGACTGTCCTCAGCATCATTGGCTTTATGTGGCACATCATAAGTTACTGGCTTTCCAATCAAAAGGTTGGATGTTTGAATCTTGTATTCGGCAACATCTTTATCATATCTTTTATCCTGTTTATTTGGGGCCAAGCAGCAAAGGGATAATTTTCTTCCTTTTTCTCCTTCTTTTCTCCTCTTCATGAATTCTATATATGAAGAGTTTGGTTCTAAAATGCGATAAATGCCATTTAAATTAGTTTCCAGTATTGAAAAGGCAATTTTTAATTTTACGCAAAATGCAAAATGCGAAATGCGAAGTTTTTTCCCGTTTTTTTCAAACTGTGACAAACGCCAGTCTCCTTTCTCTGCAGAATGCGATATATCAACCAATCACAGCACACCATTCCACACACTCTAGACAGTAATGGTGGTGCTTTGAATACACCCAGCATCCTAGTTTTCCTCATCTACTTCATGAATTGTGTATATATATATATATATATATATATATATATATATATATATTTATGTATAAGGGCTTGACATTAATGGTAAAGCGCCCACCCATGCACTATAAATAGACGCTGAAGTGCCAGCTAAGATTTGTCACTTTTTCACAGTGTAGTATTTATCTCTACACTGAATGGCTCCTAGTGCACAATGTAGACGATAGGGAACGATTCAGACTGTGTAAATAAGCTTTTGATTGGGGCAAATGAGGTCTTGTTTCACGTTGTTTCACATGAACCGTGGCAGCGCACACAGTCTGATCCGGACTTTGGCTCTGATCCAGAGACACGATCGCACGGAGTGGATCATATGCACGAGTCGGCATATATTAAATTAAAAATTAAATTTATGCATTTAGCAGACGCTTTTATCCAAAGCGACTTACAGTACATTCAGGCTATCAATCTTTACATATCATGTGTTCCCGGGGAATCGAACCCCCAACCTTGCGCTTGCTTGCTTGCTTGCTAGCGCAGTGCTCTACAGGAACACTATTGAGCTACAGGAACACTATTATTATTATTATTTATTGATATTAAAAACTTTTACAACTACTGAACCTCAGCATGTTTATGATCGCTATTTTGTTTGTACTAAGAGTTTCACATTGAATCTAGGAGGTAATCTATTAGACTTTGGCTGTCAAATGCGGCATTTATTGAATGAATCAGCCATTTGAACAAATCGGTTGAATCAATGACTCGCTCAGAAAGACTGTGACTTGCTGCCACCTACTGGTGTGGTTTGGTTTCACATTTCAAAGGATAATTGCATTTTCCCAATATTTCATATTTGTATGTTAAAAAAAAGTTAATCATTAATTTTACTCATCTTATTTATGCATTTGCAATTTTACTGTTTAAATGGATTCATGGAAACATCTAATCTTCATTAAATTCTGAGTAAATACAACTAAATGGGACTTTTGATGCAGCTTCTGTTTCCTCTGCAGTGGAATGATGGAGTTTGTTGAAACTTATTTAATTGAAATGGTAACAACCATACAGTTTCTTATTATTCTAAATCAGTGTGCTGATAAAATAAGAATTTGACGTCAATTGTACACATACATTAAATAAGGTTAGGAAAATATCACCTTTCATAAAGTTAATAAGTATCTTAGAAATCAGTTTAAGGCAAATATCACAAAAATGCTGATTAAAGTAAGACCTGATAAAGCACTGACGAGTCCACTGCAAAATAAATAACTACTACTATTCACTCTGTGTTTGTTATCCTACATAATTTGCTAATCTATTATCATGCTAATTACAAGCTTTTCTTTTTGAATATGGCTTGTGGTTGTCAGGCAAACTTCTGAGCTTATGTTTATGTCAACACAGATGTGTATATTGCATAGATGCTTCATTATCAACTGTTTCTATGGGCCACTATACATAAGCCGTGTGCCATATTGGAAGGGTCCACTTGATGTCATTCACCATAATATTTAATGATTATAAAGTGTTGCCACAATCTGTTGGTTCACACATTTTGTGTGTTCATTGTCACACTGGAAGCTCTTCTTGGCATTAGGGTTAGTGTTTCCTCTTCATGGCACACCATGACAAACGAGCATCTGGATGGAAGGTTGTCTCTTTTTCATGTGTTTTTTTCAGTTTAGCATTGACTTATTTTTAATTTTTGTTTTATCATGCAAAATCTCTCCCCTGCATCATAACAAGCTTGTCACATTGGTTAAGCAGCAGGCTTCCCAACAGTATGGCTGTTTGTTTGAATCACTTGTTGAAGTACTGCAACTTTTTTTTCTATGGCTTTACATTTTATCTAGCGTTCCCTGTGTTTTCGTGCTGGCTGAATATCACTGTTTTAAATAAATACTGTTTAGTGGTGTCTAAATATTATTTTATGCATCATATTATGGTTGCTGCCATTTATGAAGGCAATAAGCCACTGTGTGTTGGTGTTGCGCTCCTTTTGACTGTGGCTTAAAAAGGTATTCATGTTGTGGTGTGTGTGTTCAGGTGGGAGAGGGCGAGAAACTGGTTCGGGCTTTGTTTGCGGTTGCTAGGGAACTGCAGCCGTCAATCATCTTCATCGGTGAGAACTGTCACTCAGACTCATTCGTTTGCTTCAGAAGCTGGGTGTTTCTTTAAATGCGTGATTAATGGTGATTTCGGTGCAGATGAGATCGACAGTCTGCTCTGTGAGAGGAGAGAGGGCGAGCATGACGCCAGCAGAAGACTCAAAACAGAGTTCCTCCTCCAGTTTGATGGAGTAAGTGTGTGTGTTTTATCTGAAAATTCAACACAATTTCTGATCACTGGTGTCTGACTCTCCCGGTGTGTGTGTGTGTGTGTGTGTGTGTTGTAGGTGCAGTCAGGCGGAGATGATGACCGTGTGTTAGTGATGGGAGCCACTAACAGGCCTCAGGAGCTTGATGAGGCAGTTCTTCGGTAACGTTGACCTGCAGTCACACACACTTACTTTCAAAGCCTTTATAATGACATCCCCTAATGTGCTTTTCCCCTCACAGGCGATTCGCTAAACGCATTTATGTGGCTTTACCTACAGAGGAGGTACTGTGTTCACACCAGGGTTGGGCAAAAGTGATCGGTTCTCTTTCAGATCATGGTTGTGAATTTTAATTAAATTTATGGACATCAGTTGGTTAAATTGCTTCTTTTGTCCTCATTTGTAAGTCGCTTTGGATAAAAGCATCTGGTAAAATGTAATGTGAATGTAATGCATTGATATTTTTCCTTTAATTTAGTAGTACATTTGAAAACAGCAGTCATTTGAATGTAATGTTCATGGTTTAGGTTTTACAGTTATTTAGCCATGAACACCAACACTAATTGACTGTGTGTGTGTGTGTGTGTGTGTGTGTGTGTTTCAGACTCGTTTGGAGCTGCTCAAGAACCTCCTCCGCAAACACAGAAACACTTTATCTCAGAAAGAGCTGAATCAGTTAGCCAGGTGAAGCACCGCTTCATATTTCGGTAGAGTATGCGTATGAGCATATTAATGCTGGGTCTTTTTGTGTTGTACGGTGTGTTTTCAGGATGACTGAGGGTTACTCCGGCAGTGATCTGACCTCGCTGGCTAAAGACGCTGCTCTTGGTCCTATACGGGGTACACTCATATGTCGATTATACCATGACATTTGGTCAAGAGGTGGACTTCTTGCTAGATAATTGTGTCCTGTTCTTTCTCAACACAGAACTGAGGCCTGAACAAGTGAGGAACATTCCAGCCAATGAGGTACAGACTTTTGTTTTTCATATTTTTATTGTCTATATGTAAAGATATATAGTGTCTAATGTCTATATAGTTACACTAAATTAGATTTTCATTTTGCAACCGCAAACGTTTCCATACAATAATGGGCTTAAAATATTAAGAAGTTTACTTGATGCTGCTTAAAGTGTTCTTTCATATTCTATTTTTAATCACAGCATGTATCATGCAGTGTTTCTCCCTCACGTTCCTGTCTTTTTCCTGTTCAGATGAGGGACATCCGTTTCTCTGATTTTGTGGATTCGCTCAAGAGGATAAAGCGGAGCGTCAGTCCTCAGACGCTGGAACAGTACGTCCGCTGGAACAGACAGTACGGAGACACGACCGCTGTATGACACCAACACGCTCTATGCAAGGACGACGTGGAATTAAAATCTTGGGAGGGAATTTGTATCATTTTGTCTTTTCTATGACTTTGCTTTTGCCTCGGATCTGGTCTTTGTAGCTCAGGTGGAGATTTTCTTTGACTCAAATACACCCAGAGCTCAAGACGATGTGGACCGCATAGCGAGACGAGACTTTTCTACAAAGCCAAGAAGCATTTCCTTTAATTCAGCACCTTCATTGCTGTGTGGATGATAAAGCAGTTGGCGTCTGTGGCGTTTGTGTGCTCTAGGTGCAGATGCATTTGTTCCTCTCTTATCTAGATAAAGTGAATCCTGATGGGAAATGATGTGTGCAATGTACAATTAAAGAATGTATTGTTTGATCTCCTGATTAGAAACCATTTAGACTGACCAGCATTCCTTGTTTTAGTTTTTTCCCCCTCCATTTCCAAGCACTAGGGGGCATGAGTTGAGACTGAACGTAAATGTCTTCCGCTAGTA